>NW_015117400.1:0-6309 GCF_001443285.1 Poecilia latipinna
GTTAGGACCAGAACCATGCAGAACTCTCCAGGCTTGTGTTCCAAAGGATCTGATCTGGTTTTCTGTCTGTGACGTCATCGTGCGGGTTCCACACGATTACAGCCGGGCGCTATGACGTCACACCCGGTTGTGACGTCACCGCGGCTCAATGGGTCGTAAGCAGCTCTGCTTCTAGTTTTCTAGATCTGCAGCTTCTGCTCTGACGGATCTGGACTGCGGCTGTAAACATCTGGATTTCTGGAGCTGAAAGCCGGTTCTGGTTCTGCTGGGTCTAAGGTGTGGTACCGCAGGTACCAGGTGTTTCCGCTCATAATAAAATTAGTAATAAAGCTGCAGCGCATTCAACCCGCCAGTTCCTCCTTAATTATGGGATGGAATTTGGTTTACAAACTTTGGCAAAAACTTTACCTGCAGCTCCAAACTCCTCTTCCTCACTTCCGGTTTGATCCAGTCGGCAGCAGCCCTCGCGCTCCTTCACCTGTGCGATGACGTCAGGATAGCGTTAGCTGATCATGAAGACAGGAAACAGGGAAATTAAAGTTTTTACAAATTTAAACAAAAGTTTTACCCACAGGACGTCACGAGCCCAGCCTGCTATTGCGGCTGCGCCCTGCGCTTTGTTTTGTTTCCGGTTTGACTGCGCTGACTCAGCGCAGCGCTGACGTCACTACCTGGGCAGAAACTTTTTCTTTGTGTCGATAAATGATATAATGTACGGTGGCCGACAGGTGCAAACGCGCAGCAACAGAGAAAAGATGCAAACAAAAAAGAGACGCAAACAAAAAGCAAATAAAATGCAGCAAACAAAAAAAAAGGGACGATCCTCCTGCTTTGCTCAACCAAAGCAGCAGAAGATGCCTCAGCACTGCGGGATATTGTTGATTGGATTGACGGACTGTTGATGTGAGGGCTCCACAGACAACATTTTGCAAGTAAGATGGACATATTGTGTATATTTTGTGATTAGAATATTACTTTACTGTATGTATGTCCAGCGGTGAGATACCACCTAATGCTAGCTGCTATAGCGCTATAGTCCTTGGTTTTCAGCCCCCGCTCTGAAAGCAAACTGAGATTATCTTAAAAAGTTTCTGTTATTTTCTAACAAGAGCCTACAGCCGTTGCTGCTTTTCTGAACACCCGTTTTAAACATAGACATAATATATTATGTCTATGGTTTTAAAGGATGCAAACCCTAAATTTGGACACAGCTGTTTTTTGTTCGACTCCCTCTGCTGGTCTGGACCACTTCCGTTTGCAGCACTTTTTTATTTGCATCTTTTATTTTGTTTGCTGCATTTTATGGAGCCATCCAGAGACATGGGGATCTTTTTTAAGTTCGTGCGACATAATTGTCGCATGGACTGAACATGAATGGTTTAAAGCAGCCCTTTAAACCATTCAGACGAACACAGCAGAGGCACAATCAGAACTGTCAGATGACTGATTACCCCGCGATAGTAACTCAGAAATAGTCCATGGAAAAACCTTATAAGCTTGTATTAAAGCAGAACGTGCGGCGGCCACCGTAAGAAAGGCTTACAGTATCAACTAGGCCGCATGAACTGATCAGCAGATTATTGCGAGGGAACGCAAAAGAAAAAAAATCCCCATGTCCCCTGGGGGGCTCCCTCAATTTGTGTCTCTTTTTTTGCATCTTTCTCTGTTGCTGCGCGTTTGCACCTGTCGGCCACCGTAATAATCCAGCATGTTTTAGAGGTAAAAAAGCAGCAGAATCACGATATTAAAACTGAAAACTCAACAACGAGGCGAATAAAAAGTAAATGGATAAAATATTATATTTATATTCAGATCCGTGGCGGTTATTTGATTCTGATTACAGAAAACTGTTCACTTTTCTATCAATTACCAACAGATGATCAATAACCTCAGGACTTCCTGTTACCAGGGGCAACCGGCGGGTGGCGTCTGACTTGAGCTGAGACAGGTGGTCATAGGTCAAAGGTCACACCTTTTCAGAGCAGATAGAAATGTTAGAAATCCAGCTGCTGGCATAATTCTGTTAGATTTTAATCAGAACAATTAATTATTGCCTTTATGATCAGTTTCCTGTCGTCAGTTCAGGAGACTCTAGAAACATTTACATATTTTCAGATATTTACGGCTCTGATTAACTTATTTCTATCTGGTCTGATAAAACTCCATCGATAAACTAAATACCAGGAGCCAATAAACATGAATAAACTCCTGCTGCTCATGGAAGCTGAACGTCTTGTGCTGTACCGCTTTTTATTATTTTAAATTTGAAACCAGATGTTTTTCTAGATGGAAACAGGAGTCCTGTTAACTGTAATGTATTCATACTGAGGCTTCCCTCAGATGGAAACCAGCTCTGATCACTGAGGCGATGTGCATTGACCCAGAAGAAATAAACAAACTGATCATAAAATTTAACCATAAACCAGACAAAAATGGAATCAGTTTCTGTTTCACTTCCCACCAGGCAGGAAGCTGCTGATTACAGAAGATCAATAGATGAAACCGATGATGATGATGGTCTTTGTTTCATGATATCATTTATATCAGCGCGGCGCTCTGACCTCTGCAGATGAGATTCATCAGCCCAGATCAATCGATCACAGAGCAACGACCAGCCACAGCAGAAACAGGAAACACTTTATTCAGGTACAAACTGTGTGTGTGTGTGTGTCACAACAGTGCGCTCTTTGTGTACGACAGCAGACACAGTGATTGGTTGAACGATGCTTGAAGCTCCGCCCACCCAGACTCCAGTCTGGAGGAAAGGCGGAGCAACGTCTCCATAGCAACAGCGTCCTGTGACAACGTGCGCAGATGGAGCTGAAAACAAAAACAAGCTGCCGGTAAACAGGAAGCTGGGGCTCCTTCACAATAAAAGTCTGAAGCTGTGCTCCGACTGGCTCACCTTCAAGAACAGAGCCAGGTAAGCGTGAGCCAGGTCGAAGTCCCGCCCACTGGCCAGCATGCTGTCCACCATCTGGATGAAGGCAAGCAGGAGGCTGTTGGCTCCGCCCCCTTCTGACATCAGACAGGTGAGCTCCACGGAAACGCCTGCCGGCCCACAATCCTTCAGGAGCCTCAGCGGCCCATCGACTAGGAGCATGGATACAGGAAGTTCACCACAGATTATCAAAATAAAAGCACTGAGTCTAACTGAAAAAAATATATATTTTTAGTTTTAGTTACTAAAATCTCAAATTTAATTCAAATAAAACTCAAATTGAAGTTAGTTAGAATGATGCTTTTAATTTGAAGGGAAAAGATAGACTCACATGATCCGGTGTCCAGAGCCAACTCCAGAGCCACTGCGAACTCTGACCTCTGCGTCAGCAAACCCCATGGCAGCACCTTAGACTGACAGGAAGCACATTTAGACACCCTGGCTCACGTAACAGAAACAGGCTGGGGAGGGGCTGGCCTCTGATTGGCTTACCTGTGAGTCCTCCTTGGTTGTCGAGGGCAACGCGAACTGAGGCGTCAGACCAGGACGTGTTGGCAGGAAGAAGGGGGCGGAGGGTGGAGCAGCAGGGGGCGCAAGCGGTCTGTTCCTCCTCTGTAAGCAGCAACGACAGGTGAGGGAGGGGTGACCTGATCTCACCTGCAGCCGTCACCACCCAGCTCACCTTGATGGCGTCCAGGTGCAGCAGACTTTTCCACCGAGACTCGGGCATCAGCGACAGTGTCACAAGCTCCGCCCCCAGTTGCTCAGCTGACTGGAACGCATCATCAGGCTCCTCTGAGGTCACTTCCTGTTCAGTCAGGGCGGCGGCGGCGCTGGGCAGCGTCTCCTCCTCTGGTTGGTAGTCAGCTGGGAGGGGGCGGAGCCCCACCGGCCCACACAGGCTCCTATTGGTCCTGGAGAAGAAGAGCTGGACTGTGATTGGCTGAAACCAGACCCAACCAGACGCTGCTCTGTGATTGGTCCATACCAGAGGTAAACGCCCAGGCTGTCCACATGTGCTGTCGCCAGGAAGTCTCCAGTCGGCGACATGGAAACGCCAACCGGCGCCATGGCAACCAGGAAGCAGTCTACCAGACTGAGGAGAGAGGAAGACCATCAATTAACGAGAGGGCGGGGCTTCCTGCTTCTAGTCGATGATGTCACAGCTCACCTGCCAGAGGGGAGGTCCCAGGTCCTGATGGTGCAGTCCATCGCCGTGGTAACTAGCCAGCGGCCATCTGGGCTGAAGGTCTTAGGAGGAAGCCAAGATGGAAGACAAACGAAGACAGCGAGTCAGAACCAACCAGAACCAACCAGAACCAATCAGTTATCAGCAGCTACCCACCATGTCAGTGATGTTGCCATGGTGACCTGCGAACTTCCTGACGATCCGTTTGGTTTCCATGTCCACCACCACCAGAGTGAAGTCGTCCATCGCCATGGCGACCATCCCACTGGAGAAGCAGGGGGACGGGTCAGTGAGCGGGCGCAGAGGGGCGCACTGAGCATGCTCAGTTCCTGTCTAACCTGTCTCTGTGAAGCCTCAGGCTCGCCGGCGCGGCGTTCAGCTTCAGAACCACTTCCTGTTTTCTTGTCTTAAAGCGCCAGAACTTCAGCAGCCAATCAGAGCCGCAGCTGACAGTCAGCTGGTTCAGCGTATCCGTGGCGACGCCTCGCACCACGCCGCTGTGCGCTGCAGGACAGGGGGCGGGGTTAAAGGGACAGGCATTTGGCCGACCAATCAGACGGACCAGGCTCACCTTTCTCCTCGTCACCATAGCAACCACGGTGCAGACCAGACTGCAGGTTGTAGATGTCCACACGTCCACAGGACGAGCCAATCACAGCGAAGTTCCCACAGGAAGTGATGTCAACAGCCTGGAAAGACAGGAAGTCATTCGGTAAACCAACAGGGGTGGGGCTTAAACACACAGTGGCAGGTATTGATGTCACGCCGTTACCGTGGCAACAGCATTCTTCCTGACAGCAGGAGGCTTCAGGTGGTGAGCTCCCATGGTGCACCTGTGGTAGTTCCAGGTGGAGGCGGCGAGGCGGCCGCGGTGGAGCGCCACGACGCCGTCCCAGTCCGACTGGCGAGCGACGGCTGGAGAGGGGGGGCGAGCGAGAGAGAGGGAGGATAAATGTAATTATTGTAACTAACCCCCTTCTAAAATTTAGAAAAAAACAGGGCGGAGCCAAGAGTCACGGCCGAGTTGATGATGGGACAGGGGCGGGGTTATCAGGAGGAAAGAAGCCATGTTTCAATTCATCCACATCGTCGACATTTTGTTTTTCAGAGATCGAAACTAGTGAAAAATTGGGAAACTTTCTGTGCTTCTGCAGCCCGACAGCGAGCCGCCATTAGCCACCGTTAACAGCCACTAGCCACCATTAGCCGTTATTAGCCCCCATTAGCTCCCAGGTAAAACCCACCTGAGGCCAGCACTGTGACAGCAGGAAGTCGCAGCTCTTCGTAGGCCAACCCTTTTTTCTTCTTCTTCTCTTTCTTCTTGCTGATGGATCCTGAAACAGAAAAGCATTTGCTGTATAACCAGCGGACTATAACCATGGCAACCAGGAGAGGCTCATGGTGTTGGACTGACCGTGACCCATGTTCTTGTTGAAACGCTCATGGACGGTGGAGAAGGACTGCAGGGAGCCGTCCTGACCTGCGGGGGGCAGCAGAGGCTCTGGTGAGACTGGGAACCTGACTGGGAACCAGCTGGTTCTCTTACCTGCGCTCAGGATGTTCTTCCCATCGTTGCCATGGTGATGGATGGTGGTGGGCGGAGCGCTGTGGCCCTGCCGGCACCTGAGCAGTCTGGCCCCGCTGCCCTCCTGGTCAAATATCCAGACCTGATGAAGACAAAGGTTAAAGGTCACAGTATGCAAAACTGAGCAACTGGCCACTTCAGGTCGCTTACCTTGATAGCGTTGTCAGCTCCGTTGGTGACCAGCAGCGGCTCTCCATGAAGGAACGTCGCCGCGGCAACTGCAGTTCGGTGGGCGTGTCTCTGCTGGGCGACCAGCTGCTGACGCTCCAAGTCCCACAATGCAATGTGTCCCTGCGGACTGCCAGACGCCATGATGGGAGGCCCGTCTGGGGGAGAGCAGAACACCTGGAATGCCTGGACCCGATAATGCTAACAGATCTGCCAGCAGGTGCTAATGGATGTGCTAACTAGAGGTGTGCCGATCAGTCGGCCACCGATCATAATCGGCCGATTTCCATGAAAAAGTGTGTGATCAGTGATAGCCGATCACACAAACCGACACAAACCCGGATTATTAGCAGAAAGCTAAACAAATAACCCGCAAAGTTATTTAAGTCTTCGAGCTGCGATGTAAGACGCTGGTTCTGCTCTCCT
>NW_015117400.1:11352-18517 GCF_001443285.1 Poecilia latipinna
TAATTATGTGATCGGAATCGGAATCGGCAGGAAAAAACCTGATCGGCACATCTTTAGTGCTAACAGATCCACTAATGCTAAAAGACCCGCTAATGGATGCTAACAGACGTTTACAGACCCTCTAATGCTAACAGACGCTAAATTGGAGGCTAACCGACCAGCTAACGGATGCTAGCGTTAGCTGTTCCGTGTCTGTTAGCTAACAGACTCGCTAACGGATGCTAGCGGACCAGCTACTGGACCCGCTCAGGTGAGCCTACCTGTCCTGAAAGCCAGCGTGCTGATTGGTCCCCAGTCCTGCGTGAAGCTCATCAGCGTCTCATCCAGGCGGATGTTGTGGATGATGATGTGTCCGGTTGCCGTGCCGACGCCCACCACGTCCACTGCTGGACTCTGGGGAGGAAGCAGATGGACACGACAACGGCTGCAAGCATTACCTCTCTAGAAAACTTCATTAGTCACCACTCAACATTAGAAACGCGAACAGCGCTGAGCTTCATGTTAGCCATTGTGAAACAGTAACAGATTACATTCAGTAGAACCAAAACCAAGCCCCACCCCCACAGACCACCGACCAATCAGGATCAAGCAGCCAACCTCTGACCTGCTGCAGGACGGTGACTGCCGCCGACCAGCCGGGAAACGTGAACAGCAGCTTACTGAGGAGGAAAAGGAGGCCGGTGAGCATCGCCATGACAACACAGTACGTGGCAGCAGAGTAGTGGCGGCGCCCCCACCTGGTCCTGATGTTCCACAACTGCAGCGCCCCCTGGCGGCTGCCCAGCAGCACCTTGTTCAGGTACGTGCTCGGGTGCATCATGGCCGACACGTCGAAGGTCCCTGGGTCAAAGTTCAGCTGCAGGTAGATGTCTGCGGGCCACAAAGCAAACCATGAATGAAACTAGCTCAGGTGAGGACTGAAGCCCCGCCCCCTCTGCTCACCTCCTCCCTGTACGTCCCACACGATGACATCACCACCGCTGTCGGCGGAGACTAGATGGTCGCCCAGCGGCAGCAGCAGCCGCACTTCCTGTTTATGTCCATGGTAACGCATCACCACCTGGGTGGAGATTCAAAAAGAACTTTATGGACAGCCAGAAAGCGAACCAGCAGCTGGCGGCGAACAGGAAGTTCTCCTGCCTCTTTATTCCTGGCGAAGGCACAGACAGTCGTTCCGCTGGCGGCGAACACCAGCATCCGGTCCGCCGCCAGACACGTGATATCATCGGGCAGGCTGTTACCTAGGCGACCACAGTGTTACACCACAGCCAATCAGAGGGAATCGATCTGTCGCATCATCAGCGTAAAGTTCCAATACTCACTGACACAAACGATCCCCAGGCGGCTCACCTGCAGGAAACCAGGACAGGTGAGCTGTGACATCATCACTAGCCATCTGACCAGCATACAACCAACCACCAACATCCAACCAGCATCCCACCATAAGTCAACCAATCAGGTAGATAGGTGAGCTGTGACATCATCGCTAGCCATCTGACAAACATCCAACCAGCTATTGATCCATCCAGCCATCATCCAACCATTCAACCACCATCCATGCTCCCACTGTGACGTCACCCCTCTCCTCTGGTTGGTTGCTAATAGTTACGGATCACCGTCAGATTAAACTCCAATAATCAGCATCGATCACTTTTATCTTACGTTAAACGTGTGGAAGCTTTTTCCCACTGACGTCACCACGTAGAATTCCCGGTGCTTCTGGTGGTACCGGAGCGCGTGCGGCACGTGGTTGGAGTAGAGACCCAGAACCCGGAACCCGGAGAACAGGGCGCTTCCGGTGCGCGGCATGTTTACAGTCCCGTTAATAAACAATAAACAAACAAACAGAACCGGGAAGAACCGAGAGCGGAGCGCGAGCCCAGCTCACACATGGAGGAGCGCCGAGAAACTCTGTCCGACTGGAAACAGAGCAGGACAGAACATTGGTTCCGCCCCGAGGGGAAAACATTTTGGTGAGACACGTTTCCGTCCCTTTGATGATAAAAATGGCGTCTGTCACAGTGATAAAGTCAGTTAATTACATGACTATAAACAATGAGAGGCAAACAAACAGAACCGGGAAGAACCGAGAGCGGAGCTATGAATAAATAACTAGCTAAACAGCTGTTAGCCTCAAAGCTGGTGTAGAGACAGGAGGTCTCACTCTCTGACTGGGACCCATTGAAAACGTTTTCTTTGATCCAGTTTTCCTCCCGTAAGAGCAGCGATACTTTTATGCTCCACAGGTTTCATTTCTACAGTTTTATTTTGAGCTTTAATTTTTTTTAAAAGCAGCGGTATTTCAGAGTAATATTACTCAAGTAAAAGTAAAACATATGTTGGTAAAACTACCAAAATAAAAATAAAAGTGGGCCCCTGAGCCTGAGCCACTGTGGGGCCTCTGCAGTAACCTGCCACCGTCTCCTGTTGCTCTGCCAAGACAGACCAGGTCAACTCTCTATATGCACGGTTTACAACAGTCACACCAACTTGGTGACTTTTTCCACTAAACAAATCAGCAGGTCTTTTAAAGATCGGTGATTGGCCAGAAAACTGCAATCAGTGCACCGCTGCTTTCTTTTTGGTCTGTCGGCAGAACGATTTACTGTAATCAATGTAAAACAAATAAAATACATTTAGGAGTTATTAAACTACTTGAACATCTTGAATATATCTACATATTCAACAGAACATTCCTAGGAAGAAAAACTTGACAATGTTCATCCTCTGCGTACTGTAGTTATTTATTCTTCATATCCATTTTATCTCTCAATTCTCTTTCAATTTTTATCAACTGAATCTTTCTCTGCATTTATCGGGTTTATTTCCACCAAATACTGAGCTTGGTGGAAAAGCTCCACTCTCGGTTCTTCCCGGTTCAGTTTGTTTATTGTTGGAAAAGATTCAGTTGAATGCTTCACTGTAAGTGTGTGGAAGAAGAAGAGTTTGTTTCGCAGGTTAACACCTGACAAGATTTATTTTAAATTCTTCAGGAGGAAAATTCAGTTTTTATCAACGAATCACAAATAATTTAATCTGAATCTACATTTTCACAGACAACATCTCATTTTTTACACTTTTATACACAGAATCTGCTGGGCGGATCGCTTGTTTACATCAGGTTTGTTTTCCAGCAGCCAATAGGAAGACAGAATCTAAGTCAACAAATGGTTTCCATGGTGATCAGAGGAGAGGATGCGGAAATGATGTAATCAGGCACACGATCAACCTCCAGTGTGCAGATTATCAGCCAATTACCAGCCAGCCAAAGTCCTGCAATCATGGCGTCTCCATGGCGACGCCTCAGCAGGCCTTGGCGTCCAGCAGCACGACTCTGAGCAGCGTCCTGGCGGCGGCCAGCAGCGCGCCGTGCAGCGAGTACTGCGCCAGCAGCGCGCCGAAGCCACGGTAGAAGCCGGCGGCGCCTTCCTTCTTCCGGATGGCGTGCAGGCAGTCCGCCAGGCCGTCGTACTGCGTGTTGACCGGCAGCACCAGCGGGCTGCCGCCGCTCCCCGCCGCCTCCGCCCCGTCCGTGGCGTCGATGATGGTGCGCGTCCCCTGCAGGCTAAGGCGGTGCAGTGCCGTCTCCAGGGGGAACAGCAGCACGTCCGCCGCCAGAGACCCCGCCCACGCCGCTGCCAGCTCCGGGAAGTAGGCGTCCAGCGGGTCGGACGGGACCGGGCGCCGCTTCCCGCCGCGCTGGTGCAGCCACAGCACCGCCCGCTGGACGGAGGCCGCCACCGCGTAGCGCAGGATGGCGTGGGCGGCCACAGGAAGCAGCAGGTAGCTGAGAGGAAGCAGGCGGCGGCTGTGAGGGGCGCCGACGCCCAGCAGCCGCGTCAGACCCTCACGGACACAGTCCAGCAGACCGGACGACGACTCGTCCCGGACGATTTCACTCTGGGGACAGAGGTCAGGATGGGGTCAGAGGTCAGGACGGGACCTGAACAACCCGTTACACCTTAGTCACCCGCTGCTACAGGAAGTGAAGCGTTGGTCTCCTTGGTGACGGCTGGGGTCAGGTAAGCACTCACCTGGACGGTCTCGATGAGGCTAGCGCAGTAGAACGGTAGCGCCACCACAGCGGTTAGCCTGCAGGACACAGACAGGCTAGCTCAGTGAAACTGGTGAAAACTTTCTCTACCAAAGAGTTCTGAAGCGGGCTGGACCCAGGAAACGGGCCGGGTCAGAACTGGGATGAGATCGAAACCGAATGCTGACCAATTCGTGTTACAGTGAAAGACGAGCTTCTGTGCCTTCAGTCAGAGGCTCAGTCTAACTGGCAGTAACACAGACTGCTACAGGACTCCGTCTCGAGTTTCAGCAGCGATCAGTTTCCCTCTGACCAAGACGACCAATCAGGTGCTGCGAGCGATTTCATTGGCTGCTGGAGCTCAGCATTCGGAGTTAATGACTGGAACCAGTGTGGTCCTCCAGTCTGGCCCAGCAGAATCTCCCAACCCGACCCGACCCGACCCGGCCCGGCAGTACCGACCCTTTGAGCAGCAGGTGTCCGGCCAGCTGCTTCCAGCTCCAGCTGTGAGGAAGCTCCCTGCAGGTACAGAGCAGCAGAATCAGAACCAGAACCTCAGCAGAACCTCAGCAGCGCTTGGCAGCTGGGTGGTTACCGTGGTAACGGCGTGAACTCGCTGATGACGCCCTCCGCGCCCAGAGCGATGCCGTGGACGATGAAGGTGCTGCCCATGCCCTTCCACAGAGCCTTCAGCCCCTGCAGACAGAGCAGGCCTCTGATTGGTCACATGATCCCTCAGCCACCAATCAGGATGCAGATCAGCTCACCTGGGCCTTGGTGATGGCGTACATGACGCTGACGGCGCTGAACGGGGTCAGGTGGTAGCAGCGGCCGTGGTAGTTGACCTGAGACAGACAGCCAATCAGAGCTAAGCACAGACACCATGTGACCTGAGGTGCTGCTGACCAGCTGGTCGTACCTGGCACTGGCGCCGAAACACGATGCAGGGATGGGCCAAGACGTTCTCCGTGAACAGACTGCTCACAGACACACAGACACACCGGGTCAGGGGGTCCAGCTGTCGGCTCCTCAGATCTGGTTCTGGTTCAGAACCAGAACCAGATCTGAGGGGTCCGGTTAAACAAAGACTGAATGTTCTGATGGACCTACAGAACCATCAGAACCAGAACCTGTGGGCCACCGCAGCTTGTCTATGGACAGGACTCTCACTCTGAACTAAAAACAGCGACCAATGGAAGCAGATGAACTCTGACCTGACCAATCCGATCCCGAACCCAGCGAACCGGTTCAGCTGCTCTGAAACAGAGGAGACCCGACATGACGTCATCGCGATGACATCACAGCTCACACCGTTTATAAGCAGAACCTATCGGAACGTTCAGTCCATCTGAAGCTCGGTTACCATGGCAACCTGACCTCTGATTTACCGTAGCTCCTCACTACGTTCATGCGATGATGCCTTCACGGAACCCCAGCCAGAACACCGACCTACCTGGAGGAACGCCCGCGGCATGCGGAGCCTCCCAGCGGGACCCCGGCTCGGCCTCCTCGTACAGCGGCGTCCGCTCCCCGGGATGGAGGTTCCGGCTGCCCGGGATGTCCGGCGGGCTGGTGACCCACTGGTGCTGCTGCAGCTCCCCGGAGATCCCGCCGGCGGGCCCGGAGCTCCGGGGCGGGTATCCAGCTCCGTACTGGTCGCTCCGGAACCCGTACCCGTCGAAACTGTCCGGCCTTCTGGAGGCCATGAGGAACAAGGACCGAGAGAGAACCGCGGATCAGAGCGCAGAGGCGGGCATGGACCGGGACCGAGGGCCGGAGGGGAGGCTGAAGTCGAACCGAAGGAGAACCTGAAGGACCTGATGGACCGAACCGAGCTGACCCGCTGCAAAACACACTCCTACCACCGGAAACACTCGTTACCGTTGCACTTCCGGCAGCTGGAGGACCGAGGTATGGGTGCTGCCCCCTGCTGTCCGGCAGAGGGATTTAACCCGAGGAACCGAGCGAGGTGTTCTGACCATAGACATAAGGATAGACCCTCATGGACCGCTCTCGCCTATTGTCGCTGACGAGATTTAGGGCGGCCATCTTGGAGCGGTACTCCACTCCACTCAGCGTTATGTGTTTAGCAGCACAATGACGTATCAGCGGATTTAATCGATCATAACACACTTTATTGTTACTGTAAACCATATTCAAACATCTATCAAAGCAACATTTATAAACAATTGTATTTTTTAAGTGTGTTTTAATACATAGTTCATCATATGCTTAGTGGCTATAACAATAGAATAGGAATGGAATATTCTGATATTGATGTATGAAGAGCATATAAAGCACACAGCCGTTCATAATGTATTTAATAAATTATTTAGTAATATCAATATATATTTATACAACTGTACAAACACAAATAAATAATGATTAATACTGAATAATATATGTTTTTCAGCCGACGAGTCCAAAATCCGATGTGAGATTCATCCGTGCTGCAGTGAATCCGTCTCTCTTTATCTCCCTCTTCTTCCTCACATCGTGTCTTTAGGAAACTTTCAAAACAAAAACGGAATATTTGGGATGTATCTTACTTTTGACAGAGTGAAAGAATATAAATAATAGGCTTTACCACCTGTGCAAACGTTGCCGGTGAATGTTATAACACATAATATAAGTTTTATAATATGTGTTTCATTTCTAATATAGGCCCTTGTGTCAGATAATCTAAGTCAATGTTACAGAATAATAAATTTTTTTTAGATTTATGGAAGCTCAGTTAGCCTTCATAGCGGGGCTGAACCCGTATTACACCAAGCACTGTAGCTAATATTAGCTGGTATCTCACCTATGGACATAAATACAGTAAAGTAATATTCTAATCACAAAATATACACAATAATATGTCCATCTTATCTGTGAAATGTTGTCTGTGGAGCCCTCACATCAATAATCCATAGATCCGAACAACAATATCCCTCAGTGCTGAGGCATCTTCTGCTGTTTTAATTGAACAAAGTAGGAGGGTATACCGCTCCAAGATGGCCGCCGTATTTCCTGCGCCGGAGCGGTCCATGAGGCGTCTATGCTTATATTATGTCTATGGTTACAGCCTCATACAATGTCGTCCAGCCCTAGTGTTTCTTTATTTTCTGTATTCTTAGTCGTCTTAATTTT
>NW_015117400.1:21632-25930 GCF_001443285.1 Poecilia latipinna
GCCGGAGCGGTCTATGAGGCGTCTATGCTTATATTATGTCTATGGTTCTGACTACCCGTCCTACCTTGTGGTAATGCGCATGCTCACATCGATGCTGCATCACATACTGCCTTCAGTAGATCTGGATGCTTATAATTAATTTCTGATATTTATGTTGTTTATTGCCAGATTCTCCTCAGGCTGACAGGAAGGTCCACAGCTGGTTCCGATGGTCCAGCCAGAACCTCCATTCTGGTTAATTGGACCTTCTATGAAGGACCAGAACACAGCAGAGCAGAACTGGAAGGAAAATGCTTCTTGGCTTTTAGCATTAATATTCATCCCATTTGAGTCAGAACCAGAACCTCAGTTAGCCGACATGAAACCCAACAGACTGAATGTTGGACCAGATTGTTGTGGTTCTGTTGGTTCTGTCTGAATGTTCTCTTTTAAACCCAACCTCGTTTTTAAGCAACAGAAAAGAGAACAGTTCAGAGGAACCACTCCAACCTCCTGCTGACCCGGATCATTTCCCTCAGAGCCGATACCGATTCAGAACCGTTCAAACTGTCCAACCGGTTCTGGATCTCCTCCAGTGAACAGGTCGGGTCCTGCTGAGAACTTCCGGTTTGAACCAAAATCTGTTTGCGTGAAATGCAACTTACAAAAACTTGTTTTCTGATCATCTTTTTTTTCCTCACTTTTTCTCATTAAAATTAATTTTAAAAAGTCAAAATTTTCCAGAACTTGATCTTCTTCCAGTCATGTCTCCTGGGAGTCGTCCTGAATTTAAGTTTAAATAAATAAAAATACTTTATTAATCCCAAAGGGAAATTAAATGTTGTAACTCTTTAATCTAGACTCTTCAGAGTTATTGCTGTTGGCAGGAAGGATCTCCTGTAGCTGCCTGTGCTGCAGCGACCCTGCAGAAGCCTCTGACTGAAGACACTCTGATGAAGAGGAGGTCGGCCATAATTTTCTTGATTCTATGAAGAATCCCTCTTTTCATTATCATCTCCAGAGGTTACACAGTCAGAACCAGAACAGAACCAGAACAGAACCTAACCCTTCCTTATCAGGCTGTTGAGCCTTAAAGAAGCTGGAAAACAAGATGGCAACTCTGGTAGAAACCCCGACTCTCCAAAAGTTCCGACCCGTTCTGCCGGTTCCGACCCGGTGCAGTTCTGAACAGACGGACTCTGGGACTTTGCTTCTTTATTGAGTTTATTTTTTCCAGCTTCGCAGATGTTTAAATTCAAACAGTAAAAGTTTCCTTCACAACATTGACCATCACACAGACGACCTTTAACCTCTGCACTTCATCAGCTGGAGTAGGGGGCGCTGTTGAGGCCAATCAGGTCAACTTCTGATCAGTAAACTTTGATCGATGAAAACTAATCAATAACATCAAACACAGAGGTGAACATGCCCTTTGACATTTAGTGTTTTAATGTGCTTTCCCTCCATCTTTGCCCCCCCCCCTTCTCTTCCCCCTCCTTCAGGTAAAGCAGCCAATCAGAGGCTCCCTGAGCAGGACTGAGGCCTCACTAACATTCCTGCAATCTCATTGGTCCACATTTAGCTCCGCCCACCTCAGTAATAAAAACAGCAGCTCAATAATTGATCCTTACTTGGCTAAAACTACAACACTGAGGCCTGTCCGTCTCCATGGCGACAGGCATCATGGAGCCCGTCAGGTAAGGCAGTGGGCGGCGGCTTTAAGGCCGATGGCGTCGCCAGAAAAATCATCAGAAGATTATCTTTAAAATAAGATTCACTGTAAAAATTTACTTGATTTTTATCTGAAAAATGTAAACAGGAAGTAAAAGGAGAATAAATGTGACTGGATGGAGCTAATCTACCCTGTCTGGTGATTGGTTGGTGGCTCTGCTAACCACCTGCTAGCTACGGTTGCCATGGCACTAAAACAAACAAAAAACATCAGGTGATCCTCAGGTATTCTGTGCTCTGACTGGCTAAGAAAATTTAATTGCTAACCTACAGTATGATGGGACGTCACCATGGCGACGTCACCAACGGTGAAGCTAGCTAGTGGCAGTGCTCCGTGATGTCCACCACCACCGCCTTCTGCCAGCTGAACAGGAAGTAGCCCATGCCGGCGCCGGCCGCCACGGCAATGCACAGGTAGGCATTGTAGGTCATGAAGACGAGCATCAGGACGTAGCTCACCACCACCTGGATGATGTGCAGCACCGTCTGCAGGAAGTGGGCGGGGCTTAGCATCCGCTGCCTGGGGGGGGAGGAGAGCGGTTAGCTAGGAGCAGGACAGAACAGGAAGCTGGTACAGCAGGGGGCGGAGCTTCATGCTGACGTCAATACTCTGGAAGAAGCTCCGCCTCCTAACGAATTTTTGGGGACTAAGCCCCGCCCCCTAACCAACTTCTGTGGGCTCTTTAAAGCTGTATCTGTGTGACATTATCCTGTACATTTTATTTCTGCTTTACTTCATCTAAACCGTCTCAGTGCTGCCCTCCAGTGGTCACACGGCCACGCGTCCTCCTGGCTGCAACAGCAGGCGTTGCCATGGCAATCATTGATCAGTGAAGGGGGAGGGGCTAATGGCCACCATGGCTGGTCAGGAAGCAGCTGTCCATTCAGAGCAGGGCGCCCCCTACTGGCCTTACTGTTTAAACTTTACCTTTAATAACATAAAGTTACCTGATTTTTAAAGTGCAATCAGTAATACTTTTATAACAAATTTATGTCAGTAATGATTTCCTGGTTAATGTCAAGTTGTCATAACAAAGACATTTTGAATAATGTCAACTTTGTATTAAAAGTGTCATAATTTACCAAATGACACTTTATGACAACAGTCATAAATATTCATGAAGGCTTATTCATGTTCATGACAGGTGTTATGTCATGTTTATGAAAGTGTCATGACAGTCTTATTCACCCCCCTTCAAATAAAATGTTACCGTTATTTCTTTATTGGGTTTATTATATAATGAAGTGTTTTGTGTTGTTAAAGTTGGGGGAGGATTAAGTCGTCCTGTTAAAGTTCAGAGAGGTATTAGACCAGGCTGTCCCATATCTGGACAGTTGTACTCTATTGTAGTTGAACCGCTTTTACATAAACTTCGCTCCACCCTCACCTTGTTCTTCCAGGTTTGCCTAATAATCCAAGTTTAATAGTCTCTGCTTATGCTGACGACATTAACATTTTTATTAAGAACCAGAATGACGTTATGGGTCTTCAGCATTGTTTAGAGCTTTATGAAAAAGCTTCTTCAACTAAACTGGGAGAAAAGTTCTGCTTTATAAGTTGGCCCATGGAAAAATAATAATCTCCCCGTATTGCCAGGAAATATTCACTGGGTTTTAAATTTTGGGGGTTCATTTGGGAACAGAGGCTGTTTTGGAAAGAAACTGGGAGGGTGTCATGGAGAGAGTGTGTGCCAGATTATCTAAGTGGAAATGGTTGCTACCTCAGCTATCTTACAGGGGAAGAGTCTTGGTAGTTAATAACTTGGTTGCTTCGGCCCTCTGGCATAAACTGACTGTGTTGACGCCGCCATCCTCTCTTATACAACGTCTCCAAAGGACTCTAGTGGATTTTTTCTGGTCTGGATGTCATTGGGTGAGAGCTGCTGCGTTGTATCTACCTGTGGAGGAGGGAGGACAAGGACTTATTGACATCATGTCGCGGATCGCGGCTTTCAGGCTTCAAACTCTGCAGAAGCTGTTATATGGAGTTGGACTGCCATGGTTGGATACGGCGCGTCTTCTGCTAAGGAAAGCAGGACGTATGGGATATGATAAACATCTCTTTCTGCTGAGACAAGGATCTCTGGATCTGACTGGTCTCACCCCGTTTTACCAGTCTGTGCTAAACGCTTGGAAGATTCTCACCTTTGAGAGAGAGACTGAGGCAACACCTGGAATGTGGGTTTTTGAAGAGCCTCTGTTTGAGAACAGTTTCCTCTCGTCACAGCTCCTCTCATCTGGTATGCTAAGGTCTAGGATGAGGGAAGCAGGCTGTGTGAAGCTGGGTCACCTGATGAAGCTGCCCAGTCTGATGGAGAGTCTGCACATACGGTCCAACAGACTCGCATTAAGGCTGAAAGAAGAAACGTGTGCCTCTCTGCCAGTTTCCATCAGAGCGTTTGCTGTTAACAGTACTCTGTCTGACCAATGGGATGATGAATACGTGTTTCCTTCCCTGATCGTCTCTCCTGCAGTGGATCAGTGGCAGGATGAGCCAGAGAAGTTGTTGTCTCTCCAAGCTTCACCTTTGGGTTGTTTTGAAGGCCTGGGGAGGAAAGGTTTGTACCATGTCTGTGTGAAGGTGCTGA
>NW_015117401.1:0-285 GCF_001443285.1 Poecilia latipinna
ACATTTAGGGCTTTTCAATGATACCACATGTGAAGGGGTGGGACTTTTGTACCTTCCTTTTTCTCATTCATAAAAATGACGTTCATCAGTACAAGCACATTTTATGGGGAGAGACAAAGTAAGTGCATAAAACTTTTTATTGTGCAAATTTTGGTTTAAAATGTTGTTGGCATATTCTAAATAAATCTCTTAGCATCATATTAAAACATTCTAGGAATTATTTTGACTGTACTTTATCGTAGTATTTAAAAGTTGAAAAATTGTCCTCTGTAGTGGACATTTGTA
>NW_015117401.1:4081-9720 GCF_001443285.1 Poecilia latipinna
CATACACAGGGAGAACATGCAAACTCTATGCAGAAAGACACTGGGCCAGGAATCGAACCCAGAACCTTCTTGCTAGGCAACAGTGCTCAGTTTTGTCAATGTGAAATTCATTCTTATGTTTGGATATTTCTTTGGGACAAACTGGTTGCCATCAAGGTTCAATTTCAAATGTATGGGGTTCCGATGTCCACTGTAGTGGACACATCATATTTCAAAAATAAAAACGTTTTATCCCACAAAAAAAAATGTTTTCAGTATTCTAATTACCTTACAAAGATTGTGGAATTTTAAAAAAATGGTGATTGGACAATATTTTTTTCCTGGTAGTCATATTGATAACTTAACATCTGACTCTAAGTCATTGCAGCTTTTTGCCCTGCAGAAGGGCAATATGGGTGGGAGCTTGAGGTCATGCTGCCAGGGGTCCTAACGCCAGTTTTTAGTTTATGTTTTCATCTTTAGTCAGTTTAATAGGTGAACTCTCACTTTGCCCAGCCTTTCATAGTTTTTGTGTCCATGTGCGCAACCAGATATTGCACCTTCGTCATACGCAAATACACATATGACAGCTATGCTGCCACGATAAGCTCCACCACACATTTGTTGCAACTTATAACCTTTATGTTGAAACCTAAAATGGTGATTCTTTAAAAATGACAACACATTACCTTCTATTGGTATTTCTCAGAAATTATCAGTTGTACTCTTTCCAAAAGGTCATGTAACATTTGAGGCTCTAGACAAGCTTTATTTGGCTGGACTGAGGAACAAATTGTAAGGGTTGCAGAATTCTGCTATACAAGAATGTCAACACCAAATTGTTGAAGGTCCATCTTTCATGATCCCACCATCACCAGATGGTGGGACCAGATGATCAACCAGAAATACCATTTCTGGTAGTTCAGGCTTTGTGCCACTTTAAATGATGCCTCTGTTGATTTTTTTTTCTTTTCTTTGTTGAGGTTGCTTCCAGCTGGAAAATTCTGGGAAAGGTTACTGTGACTTTTGTTGAATTGCTGCTCCATGTGCAGACAGCAAGGCTTTTTCCACAGATGTCTACTTGGTATTCACATTTGTGGAAAACATTCAGTTTGCACTGCACTTGGAAATTAATTTTTTGCCTCTTGCTAGTGTGCTGAACTATGCTGCTTTCATTGTTGCCAATATATTCTATCTGCCTGGCCTGCTATATCTGTCTGGCATCAAATCACAGTACCGCCACCTGTCCTACTCCAGTTGCAGAACCTAGTGCAAACTTTTGATTGACCTAGACTTTTAAAGTTGGGGGGGGTTGGGGGGGCAAAAGGGGGTAGTTTTGGAAGAGGGCAGGCACAGATGAAAATGACAATTAACACACAATAGGATGAGATCCTTCACTGTCTCCCTAATCGTTTTCTTTCAGTTGTATACACTCCGACCTGGTGCTGTTACTTGTCGATCATTTGAGAAGGCACCTTGCAGGGCAAATCAGATATAATTTTTTTTATATTGCACTATTTATTTGTTCATATTTCAATTTTAAACTGCATCCTGTTGGCCTTAGCTCCAATCTGAATATTCTTTATTCAGATTGGAGGAGTGTAGTTCATCAGAGAGCAGTTGTGCTTCTCTGGCCTTGGCTTTGAAGGCCAACCCCTTCCATCTGACAGAACTGGACCTGAGTGGAAACAACCTGAAAGTTGGTGGAAGGAAGGAGATCTGTGATTTTCTACAAACCCCTTCCTGCACAATAAAGAGATTGGGGTACAAGATTATTTACTTCATATTTTTTGTAAACAATTTGATATAATTTGGCTGAAAAATTCAACACAGTTTAGAAAAGTGTATTTCAGCTCTTGGAATCTGTCTGACAGGAACAAATAAATATTGAAAAAGTTCAATATTTCTTGCCAGTCAACTCAGAAAGTGAGTAATTTTAAAGAAATTCATCACACCAAGTAAAATATATGTGGAATAGTTCTATATATTATAAGTACTTTTACATTCAGAGATAATTGGCAAGAAATATTGCATTGAAATTTTTATTTTTCTGCATTACACTGCATTTATCCATATTTCCTCCAAAATTCCTCCTTATTTTCTTGGAATCTTGAATAACTTGGGTGCAAAGTCTTACTTTGTATTGATAGAACTGCTGGTGGAGCTGACAAAGAAGTTGTCACCAGGTCTTTAGTGAAGTAGCAGCATGTTGTCAGTATTAAGCAGATCTCTTTATCTGGTTCAGTTGTACTGGTTTAATCTGAATCCTGTTGGCTTCAGCTCACATTTTTCATTCTTCATTCAGATTGACAGATTGCAGGTTGACAGAAATCAGCTGTGCTTATCTGGCCTCAGCGCTGAAGTCCAACCCCTCCCATCTGACAGAACTGGGACTGAGCAGCAACAAAGACCTGAAAGATGCTGGAGTAAGGGAGATGTGTGGTTTTCTTCAAACTACTGACTGGAAAATACACAGTCTGAAGTACAAGCTTAGTTCAGCTCATATTTCCTCCAAAATACCTCCTGACTTGTTTGGTTTCTGTAAAATTTAAATAATTCAGCAGAAGAAGCTGAGTTTGTGTTGATGGAGCTGACAGAGATTAAGAGCTGAAGTCAGCTGGTCTTTATTGAAGCAGCAGCATGTTGTCATTTATATCAGTGAGAGTTCTTTAACTGGTTCTGTTGGACTGTTTTAACATGCATCCTGTTGGCTTCAGCTCACATCTTTTATTCTTTATTCAGCTTGGTGTGGTGCAGTTTATCAAAGATAAGTGTTAATTATCTGGTCACAGCTCTGAAGTCCAACCCCTCTCGTCTGATTTACCTGGACCTACGACGAAACAGCCTGAAGGACTTTATAAAAGCCTTCAGCAGCTGAAGGCTTTTATAAAGATTGAGGTTAGTAGATCTGGAAGTGAGTCCAGCTACTGTCAGCAGTACTGAATTATACCCAGTGAGAAGCAGAGGGAAGTTCCAGTGTTATCAGTAAAACTGTAGCTTCTCAGTGGGAGGAGAATGTTGACAGTCTTCCCGATTGAAGACTATACTTAGCTAGATTATCAAGTGAGCCAGAAGCTTGTTGTGTTCCTGTGTTTGTGTTGAGGTGGAGATGACTGTTGCTGTGTGAATGCTTCCAGGAAACAAAGCTGGGCTCCAGCTGCCAGCTGTCCAACATGTCTAGAAACAAACTGGGAGCATCAGAACTGGTCTCAGAGGAAGCAGACCTCTAAAAGTGTGTGTATATGTGTGAGCTTGGAGTCCATGTTTTCTTTCCAACACTTTAACATGAGAGCTGAAAGCTGCTCTGAACAGAACTGAAGTCCCTGCTGCTCTTTTTACAGGATGTGCTGACTCTTTCAGCAGTCAGTAACGCAGCAAGAGAGACTGGAAACACTGATCTTCATCCTTCTTCTTTCTGCAGGGGGAGATCTTAGTGAAGGAGAGGAGCTGAGCTGTGTCCTGATGATCCTGAGTAGTTGAAGCTGCAGCAGTTTGAGTTTAAAGAAAAAGTGTCACTTTGAGTTGAAAGATTTTGACTTTTTGTCTGATATTTTTATCTCTACGAATAAATAAAGATTAAAGTTAAACTCAGCTCCATTTTGGCTTCATAGAGTTTTGATTTGAACTTGAGTTGACTGGAAAGTTAGTCTTGTTCTCACTGATGTATTTTCATCCTGTAACAGAAATATGAAATAAAGCTCAATTCATTTTTCAGGCTGCACGTTTGCCTCATTCTGATGCCATTTTAGATGTTTTCTGGAGATGTTTGGGTGGTTCTGGTCATTCTATCTTCTGCTGCAAACAACTCAATGAGTATAATGGTTTCTTCAATTCAAATATGAATTTTGTAAGCTCCTTAGTGGCAGGGCCCTGGGGGTGAATTAGATCCGCCTGGAGTTTCTTACGGCTATGGATGTTGTAGGGTTGTGTTGGCTCACGCGACTCTGCAATATCGCATGGACATCGGGGGCAGTCCCCCTGGATTGGCAGACTGGGGTGGTGGTCCCCCTGTTTAAAAAGGGGGACCGGAGGGTGTGCTCCAATTACAGGGGGGTCACACTCTTAAGCCTCCCTGGAAAGGTCTATTCAAGGGTCCTGGAGAGGAGGGTCCGTCGGATAGTCGAACCTCGGATTCAGGAAGAGCAGTGTGGTTTTCGTCTTGGTCGTGGGAACTAGACCAGCTCTACACCCTCAGCAGGGTCCTGGAGGGTTCTGGGAGTTCGCCCAACCAGTCTTCATGTGTTTTGTGGACTTGGAGAAGGCGTTCGACCTTGTCCCTGTGGGGGGGTCCTCCGGGAGTATGGGGTACCAGGCCCTTTGATAGGGGCTGTCAGTTCCCTGTATGACCGGTGTCAGAGTCTGGTCTACATTGACGGCAGTAAGTCGGGCTCGTTTCCGGTGAGAGTTGGACTCCACCAAAGCTGCCCTTTGTCACCAATTCTGTTCATTACTTTCATGGACAGAATTTCTAGGCGCAGCCGAGATGTTGATAGCCTTAGGATCAACATCCTAAGACTTTTTGGTAGCCTTAGGATCGCATCTCTGCTTTTTGTGGATGATGTGGTCCTATTGGCTTCATCAGGTTGTGATAGGTCTCGCTGGAGCGGTTCACAGCCGAGTGTGAAGCGGTCGGGATGGGGATCAGTGCCTCCAAATCCGAGGCCATGGTCTTGAGCCGGAAAAGGGTAGAGTGCCTTCTCCGGGAAAGGGGGGTGAAGGGGGTGTCCTGCCCAAAGTGGAGGAGTTTAAGTATCTGGGGATCTTGTTCATGAATGAGGGAAGAAGGGAGTGGGAGATCGACAGGCGGATTGGTAAAGTGTCTGCCGTGAAACGGGCGCTATACCGGTCCATCGTGGTGAAGAGGGAGCTGAGCCAGAAAGCGAAGCTCTCGATTTACCGGTTGATCAATCTACGTTCCCACCCTCATCTATGGTCATGAGCTTTGGGTCATGACCGAAAGAACGACGTCCCGGATACAAGCAGCCGAAATGGGTTTCCTCCGCAGGGTTGCTGGGCTCTCCCTTAGAGATAAGGTGAGAAGCTCAGTCATCCGGGAGGGACTCAGAGTAGTGCCGCTGCTCCTTGACGTCGAGAGGAGCCAGTTGAGGTGGCTCGGGCATCTGGTTAGGATGCCTCCTGGATGCCTCCCAGGTGAGGTGTTCTGGGCAGGTCCCACCGGGAGGAGGCCCCGGGGAAGACGCAGGCCACACTGGAGGGACTATGTTTCTCGGCTGGCCTGGGAACGCCTTGGGGTTCCCCCAGAGGAGCTGGAAGAAGTGGCTGGGGAGAGGGTAGTCTGGGCCTCCCTTCTGAAGCTACTGCCCCCGGCGACCCCCGCGAAGCGGAAGATGGATGGATGGATGGATGGATGGATGTTTTTTTCCCTACGGAGCCCTCTAGGGACATGGGGAAAAATTTTTCTATTGTGTTACCTCACAATATGCTTACTACAACATTTGCTGAGCTATTTTATATACAGTTACAAATGTCAATTTCAAATTTCAAATGTATAAACATTTAAATAGCCTTGGTGTTTATTCTTAACTTCTTGGTACAACTGATTAAAAATCGATTTATTCACTGCATGTTTATTTCTGTTTGTGTAAGGCTGAGATGGAACTGCACATGAAAACATCCCTTAAACCAGAGGTTCCCAAACT
>NW_015117401.1:13375-22581 GCF_001443285.1 Poecilia latipinna
GGGGGGGGCGCAGAAACTGTTTGGAAACCACTGGGGGGGCGCAGAAGAAAAAGTTTGGGAACCACTGCCTTAAACCTTTCAGAATACCAACACAAGAGACACAATCAAAACTGTCAGATGACTGATTACCACGCGATAACTCGGAAAAAGTCCAAATAATTTGGATGTATTTTTTCTTCTTTCCTACTTATGGAAAGTTTCTATTTATATCAGGTTTGTGGTGTATTTCTATCCTAAAGAAAAATACATAAAACTAAAGATATTTCATAACGAGACATTAGCACGTGGAAAATCCTTACGAAAACCTTATATAATAGCAGAAAGTACGATGGTATGGAGTGAAAATAGTCTCATAATATCACTCCATAGGATGGCCACCGTAAAAAAGGCTTACAGTATTCAATTATGCCACATGAACTAATCAGTACATTATTGCAAGGTAACGCAAAACCTTTTGCGAGGTAACGCAACAGTTTTGCGAGGTAACGCAAAAGAAAATAAAAATTCCCCATGTCCCCTAGAAGGCTCTGTAATTTCCTTCTTCCTGATAGTAAAATGTAAAATTTAATAAACACAAAATTTCATCTGCTCCAGTATCTCCTTTGGTGAGCACTTTCTGAAGCAGCTCTGAGACTTATAGATTGTGTTTGGAGGATTTTCTCTGTTCTTCCTACAGAACAGCTCTGGCTCTGTTGGATTTCCAGTTTTGCAGTTGCTGAAAATGACTCATCACGGAGCTTTGTTCTAAGTTCAGAACATAGATGTTAAATCATGTTTATGGACTGTAGGATCAAACCTTCACCCTGGAGCTCCTCATTAAGTTCACTAAGGATGCTGACAAAAGAAAAAAGATTTTCTATTTTTATCAGAAGTTCAAACAGGAGTCATTCCCTGTTTTTCATATGTTCTGTCCTGATGTGTCAGATGTACCATAACTAGAAGCTATAGAACCTAAATTTGTACATCTCCCTGTTACATCACCAACTGTATGACATGAGAAAGATGACATCCAAATAGACAGGGATGAAAATAGAAAATCATTTTTAGATGTAAAAATGTTAAAATTTAACAGCAGAAACAAGACTAGATTCTTTAATGTTAAAATTAAAAAATCTTGGTTTTTATTCAACCAAAATAAGTTGGGTCCATTGTCCATTGTGACAAAAAGATTCTTTTCCTGTTTTGTTTTTTTTTATTATCTTTTTTTCCTGTTTTTATTTTTTTTTTTTACAATTATTAATATATGAATATAATTTACTAATCCATATTTTATACGAAGGTAATAAATGGTTGTCATGTCAGGAACACATCACCCAAGAGAAGGGTAGTTTGCCCATTTAAATGCTGCAGTGTCAGTCATGAGACTCTTCCCCTTAAAACTAGATCTCAACTTTCTGATTTCTTCCTGCTTCCTATGTTGCATTTTGAATCCTCCTCTTGGCTTTCCATCTTGTGTTGTGGATCAGTGAACCATTGTCTTCTTGTTGTGGAACAACCCAGATTTCTTTGTGTTCCAGATGCAGAAAATGTCAAAAATCCTCTGAACATTCAGTGACATAATGTCCTTTGAGAATCAAACACTGCATGAAAGGTGTGATTTTCGACAGCTATTGACACCTAGTTCTGCGCATGGAGATTGAGGGCCATCAGTAAGAGTTTTTTGTCAGAATGGGAAATTGAAGGGCACTGCCAAGAATTGTCAAAAACTGTGTGTCAGTGTTGCCCCATCACCCACCTAGGCCTAGGAGAGGCTTTCATATTTAAAAGAAGTTGCTGGGAGCCATGCAAATGCAAATCAACTGTTGAGCATCAGTCTTTCAGACTGTAGTCTAAAAGTCCAGTGGTGGTGCACCATCACACCACTGGGACCACCCAGTGGTCTGATGGTGCACCACCACTGGGACCACCCAGTGGTCTGATGGTGCACCACCACTGGACTGGTGCACATTTTACCTTCTGTGCACCACCCAGGTCTGTCTGCCAGTTTTTACCTGGCCAAAACCCCTCAGTGTTATTACCTTGAGAAATAATGAGATTTGTTTAAGTATAAAACAGACATTAATGTTGAAAATGTTCTAATGTTATAAGTCATACAAATGGAACAAATACAGAGTGACATTCACCAACACTTAGCTCACCTTAGGGATGTAACCAAATGTGTATATCAAAGTACAATATTCAGGGTAAATCTGATGATACATTGTCAACATTGCATGCACATTGGCTTCAGGAGATGTTTGCTGTGATGCACATTCACCAAATCAGACAAATCTTTTCTCAAGTCTGAATTAACCATTGTTGTAGCAGAGCAGCAGTTTCTGTTTAGTGTGGTATATGTAGTCTTAGTCTTAGCAATGCATGCTCTCACATATAAAGGTGGCACTTTAAGAGAAACAAAAATCACTTGTTGCTAGAGTTGTCTTGGCAGTCAAGGAATCTGTGGACTTTCTTTGTTCCTGCCATATGTCTACAGAAGACCAACAAACCTGTAAAACAGGTCGCAGACATAGCGACAGAGAGTCGCTATGTCTGCTAAATGCTCTCTCAAGATTCAGCGCAGACAATCTGATATTGACTTCAAGAAATACTGTAGTTTGACCAACTGCATAAAGTTGATAGATGTGCTCTATAGTTTATCATTTTAATACACTTTGACAAAAGAAATTACAAGGAAAAAAATTACAATGATATAACTCACAACATATATAAAATAATTAACTAAATAAAACATGATGCATCTACTAAAATTGCAGCAATTTGTCAGAAAATGTACCGTTCCGCATTAATTCTCCAGTAATTAGTATCCAAAAACATGTTGTGGTGAATGAAATGGTAGCTAAATGTCTCTCTAAAGTTTACACATAATGCATGGCTAACAGAAGAATGAAAGGTCTTATTCAGGAATCCTGAACTGCACATTTAATTAAAAGATTGAGAGGAATGCAATATAAAAATATCACAGCTGTTAAATTAATAAATTACAGAGAAGGATAATCAATTCAATTTATTTACGTCACATTTCACAACAAATGCCATCTTAAAAGATTTAATAAAAAGTCATTCAAATTCTATTACACATCTATTCAAATTGATCCTAGTTATGATGCAATGCATTAAAATCAGTTTAATATTCAAATTATTTCAAAACTTTTCTGTCTAAGGAAACCCTGCAGATTTCATCCAGTCATGTGTGGCAGCATTCACTTCTCTTGGATTAGTTAAGTCATCATACTTCACCTTATTATCTTTTGAAAGAGCTCATTACTTATGTAGGAAGTCTTTGGACTGTTATTGTTTCTATTTCTTGATCAACTATTGACAACAATCTGAGATAATTTTACCACCCATTGCAGAACTGGGGTTTTTCAGTTGCTTTATCACTACTTGGAATTGATTTTATTGGAAGCTGTTTGTACAAATGTTTATACTGTAACGGCCATTTTCTACATGTAAAATAGTGATGGTTTAATTCACTGAGGATTAAACTGAGGATTATTGTTTAGCACTGAGGAACCTGAGAAGAGTCTGAATCCAGGACAAAGAGGTTCAGTGAACGTGGTGTTGAAGATGTGAAGAGGAGATCCCTGTAGAAGGACAGAATGCCAGCAGGACAGTCTACATACACACCTACTCTGTTAGAGACAAAGGAGGAGCAGAAGGCAAATGAAGAGATGGGTGTTTGTCTATTATTGTACCATGCACAATATTGAGCAGTACTATCAGACTATACCAGGATATGTCATTCCTACAGAACACACAGTGATCTCTCCCCCCTCTCCTCTGGGTTCCTCTGTAACTCAGTGCTATCTCAATGTCTCCTTTCCATTCAACCTCCCAATAACAGCGACCACTCAGATCATTGGTGCACAACAGTTGAGTGTGATCAAATCAGATTCACCTCCAAACATGTCACTCTCTTGTTATTGTCAAGCAATTGGAAGAATCTGTGCATTGTGATTTTGTCGATTGTGTGTTCACATGAATCTGATGGAGAGATAAAACATAAGGCATCTCCAGTTACTCATCATTTATTGACATTCTGATAACTTCTCGAGTGATGTGACAGATTAAATATGGTTAAGTGTGATGCTTGATTATTCATAAATCAAATCAAAAGAAAAAACTCTTACACTTCCTCAGTCCAAGTGTCAAAAATTGAACTCCAGAAGGCTCCATCCTGAAAGAAAATATATTAAATTTACATAGAGCTTTTCTTGTCATTCTGACCACTCAAAGCATTCACATTAGAGCCACACTAACAAACATATATATTGAAACATCAGCAGACTGGTAGAATAATACTGCTTGTTAATTTTGATGCAAGGGCACTTTGGTGACCTTGCAGAGGAGAAGGCAGAGAGAAAAGAAGGACGTTAAAACTATCTCTGGGCAAGAATGATTACATTAATTCCAATGTCTCTCAGCTCGGTTTTCAAACAGTGTCGAAGATATCAGTTGCAACAGTTAATTTCCCCTTAGGATCAACATATTATAAATATTCTGAACTGATAATTAAAAATTTAACTGTCTGTGCTATTTTAATATACTGTAGAATCCTGCATTTCTGAAAAGTGTAGCAAGACATGTATTTGTATAGAGTAAAAAGGGTGTAGCCACCCTGAAAAAATAAATAAAATAAACTTTGACTTGCTGATTCATTTGGAACAATATAGGAAGGTTACTTGATTACCAAATTCATCATTACTTTGTGCTCTGATAATTTATGATAAAACAATAACCTCTTTCAGGTCTGGTTTTTATGGATCAGGGCACAATTAACTTATGCATCTGTAAACTGTTATACCTTGAGCATTTTTGTACCGTTTTGTTGTACGGCATAGTGGTGCTATCAAAATTTTATTAGCTTGCCTTATGCATATGGTGACAATTTATCAATTTATCTCTATATTTATGAAAATCAGATGTATCTTAAGTAATTTCAAGTCCACAAAAACACAGTAAGGTGTCATTACTGATCACAAGGGAATCACAAGGGAAGGCTGCATTTCTCTGACCAACAAAACAAAACTGAAATGGCGATGCTGTATCTGCAGTATTGTATCCATACCTTACTGCTGGATGATTGTAACTCAGATCTAGCTCTTTCAGATTGGAATGCAGTGCTTTGGTCAGAGAAATGCAGCCTTCCCTTGTGATTAGACAACCTAACAACCTGCAGGAAAAATATGACATACTGTAATGGATGTCTGTTAATGCCCTAGTTGTAATTGTTGAAACAGTCTACATTTTACTGTACTGTAAACAGTGTACTTTGGGTCGCACACAATACAGAGAGTATTGGGTCATCAAATTGGAAGATTCATGACCTATGACTGAGACCAAGATTTCTGACATTAAGCAGCACATTTTTCTTCAGAATACATTGAAATTCCTGAGATTTCATCATTCCTTGAGCAGAAATCAAAACGCTCTTTGCCAGATGTAGTAGATCTTCCATGTTAGAAGGGACAATGATCTTTTCTTGGTTCACTTAATTTTTGCGACTGAGAACTTAGAGCTAATATGCCTTGCCAAAAAGTACCAGTTTTGTCTCATCTGTCCAAATTACATTCGATCAGAAAATATAGGACTTGTCAGCATTTATCATTTTTGTCCTGACCTTTTTCACTAATTTAAGTGATTTTGTTGAACTACATTTCAAAAGCATTGCAAGATTTCCATTGGTTAATTTTGAGTAATGTTTTACTAAGAATTACATTTTTGTCATGAGGTGGAGTGGTGGAGGTGAGGGAGAACGCAGGCAGACCCAGGTATTGATGAAAAAATGAGGATTTAATGAAAGGAAAGGCTCGTACAATCCAGAAAACAGGCAGCAAGGCAGAGCAAATGCTAAGGCTTATCACCGATAGCAACTGTACAAAAATACTGGAACAATACTTGAGCTATGTCGCCACAGGACTAGCCAGTGCGACTGTGACAATAAGACTAACACCACACAAGGACCTGACAAGAGACAAGGACAACAGGTGCAGTTAAATACACAGGGTAATCGGAGAACAAGATACACCTGGGAAACAATTAAGGGGAAGGAGACAGGACACCACAAAGACTCAGGGAAAAAAAAAATTACCTAAACAAACAACAGAAAAACCCAAATCCTTAAGTTTTAAGTTATGCAAGTGACCATTGTGGGATTTTGGTCATTACTAGCAATTTTGTCAGTGTGTAGTTGGACAATTTCTCAGGCAGTTAGTTTTTACCCTGTACACTCTTATGAGAACTCTGTGATTGTATGAAACATCTTATGATATTAAATTTGGTTTAAGACCTGATTTATTTCTAGCTACAATACAGTAAAATACTAATTGTCATAAGCATATGAATATTACACATAACAATTATAACACATTTCACAGCAATTTAAGCTTTCCACAAGCATACTACAGCACATAATATATTTTCACAACCTGACTTGATTTATAGCAGGGTTGTCCAAAGTCTTTCCTCAAGGGCCAGAATCTTGCATGNTTTAGTTCTCTCTCTGCTGGTAGTTACAACCTTCTCAGCATGTCAATGTTCCTCTTAGGTCTTCTAACGAGCCATCATTTGATCCAGGTGCGTTAAACCAGGGAGAGAACTAAAACCCGCAGGATGCCGGCTCTTGAGGACCAACTTCGGACATCCCTGATTTATAGTCTAATAAGTCAGTGTTTCCCAACCCTGGTCCTCAAGGAACACTGCCCTGCATGTTTTAGGTATTTCCTTGCTTCAGCCCAGCTGATTTCAATTGATGACTGATTAACAGGCGTTTTCTGAACTGCAATCAGCTGAATCAGGCACATTAAACCATGTAGGACAGTGTACCTTGAGGACCAGGGTTGGGAAACACTGTAATAAATAAATAGGTAAAAATTCATCAAAAATGGAAGAAAGGAACATTGAAATTCTATTGTATATATTTACTTGATATCCTAAAATAGGTCTTTAAAAGATGTCCAATGGAGTAATTTTAATATAGTGTTATTGTCATGATTTGAGGGTATTGGTGGTGAGGATTGATTACGGTAGACCCAGGTAGTGGTGTGAAAAATTTATGATTTAATGATGCTAAACAATGAGTGCAGAAGTCCAGGCAGCACTGGTGAGCAGAAGGCTAAGAGCTCAGACTATGGTAGCAACTGGGAAACGGTACACGACGGGAAACATCAACATCATAACATTCGACAAGGACCCAACAGGGAAACACAGACACAGATGGATATAAATACACAGGGAAGGTAATCATGGGAAACAGGACACAACTGGGATCAATAAAGGGGTGGACAACACAACACATGAACTAAATAAACACACAGAAAACCCAGATCCTCACAGTTATATTTTAGTGTGATTCTTACCTAAGAATTTCCAGTTTACAGTCTGGACTTTCCAGTCCATTTGACAAATTTGACAAAGGTTGTTGTTACTGAGGTCCAACTCCTTCAGTTTATAGGACTGAGCACTGAGAGCTAAAGATAAAGCTTCACAACTTTTGTCTGTACTGTTGCAGAAACTCAGCCTGAAGAGACAATATTTAGACAAAGTTGTAAAAAGTCATTCAACTGTTACAAACATTTTGCCAAAAATGGTAATTGACAGGTAATAAATGTAAAATCACAATGAAGTTATTTTAAACAGATGTTTTGATCAAATAAATAAAATACCTTTTTTTAATAAAAATGTTTCACAGTATACACAAGATAGGAGTAGAATCTAACACAACATGTATTATCATAAATAGATATTGAATGTTCATTAACTTTCAAATTCATACAAGTACCAAAAACACATATGTCAGAAAATTACTAAATACAGTGGCATTACAATAAGATGTAAAACTATCAAAGCAAAGGTTAGCAAAGGTTGTTTTCTTATAGACTTTAGTAGAATGACTTTTTGTTAATATATTTTGGAGTTTGGATAATTTCTTATTTCTGGTCATTTGATAACGTTAATTTGCGGCGCTGTTGGTCCGCCTATAAATAGGCTGGGTTTCAGCATGTTGGATCTCCGCCCTTCCACTCGCTTCCGCTCGCTCCACCACCACCGGGGACGTGTCTTGACGCGGTGCGCGCACGTCCAGTCGCTGTGGGCCGCAGCTGACGTTTCCAGCCTGCCATGCGGTATTTCTGTTAGCCTTTGTTTGTTTGCTTTTTCGTTGTGATTTTGGCCTGGTGGGACCGGTTGTCCTGGTTTCGATCTTTCTTTTGTATTGGGTTCTTTTTTGCTTTAGTCCAGTAATAATAGGGCTTCAATGGCCCTGTTTAGGGTTGGCCCCCTGCTGTACCGTTTTGTTCTGTTTGATCGGCTCACCAGGTCCAACTTTCTGTTACTACTTTTGGGGTTTGTTTTTCTTTTTTTGGGACACGGGAAACTGAGGGCATTTAACTCCCTTTCTTCACAGAAAATCCGAAGCAGCTGAACAAAACACAAACTAAAGTTCAAGAGAGTTTAAGAATAAAATATTTTGTTGAACCTTCATTCTTGTCTCGTGTCCTCAAATATGTTGTGCTCTTGGTGGACGTAACAGTCTCAATGAGATTTTATCCTGAAAAATAAATGTTAAATAAATACACACAATTAATGTCCTGGGTGTGAAAACTTAGCCTAACACAAGGTTAATGTAGAATTTCAACTCCTAAGAGAAAATATGATATAAGCGAGCAAGTCATACATTACAATGAAAATATGCTGTAGCATTCATCAGATTAAATGATACAATATCATCCCAACCTGAGAATCTCCAGTTTACAGAGTGACCTTTTTAGTCCATTGGAAAGCATGATTACTCCTGAATCTTGCAGGTTACTGTTACTCAGATCCAGTTCTGTCAGCTTGGAAGACTTGGAGCTGAGAACTTTGGACAGAGCTTCACAGCTTTTCTCTGAAAGGTTACAACCTTGCAGTCTGACAAAATAATAAGGGAATATTAAAACAGCTTTACTAAGATATAAAACATGCTATATTGATGACAGATATTTTTTTTAAGTATTTGAAATATATACAATTTAAATTTTTCTCATTGGCTAATAGTTCAACTAGCAAAACTAGGGTTAGGGTTAGGGTAAGGTTACCCTACTTTGCATGATTTTGTAAATTATGATAATTTAATGCAAAGTTGCCATTCTTAATGGACTTTCAAAGCAACTTTTAGCGCAACTTTGCATTAAATTATCATAATTTACAAAATCATGCAAAGTAGGGTA
>NW_015117402.1:0-450 GCF_001443285.1 Poecilia latipinna
TAACCGCTAACATTTCATACCCATCTACCTAACCATATCTAATCAGTGGATTTCTCTTGGAAACTATGTATATATATATATATATATATATATATATATATATATATATATATATATATATATATATATATATATATATATAGCAGTGGCTCAAACAGATCCCAGGAACAACATCAGACATCTCAGTCCAGAAATGTGCAGTTCTAGGCACAGCCAAGATACTGGAGGAGAACCCTCAAGCTCCCAGGCCTCTGGTAGAGGACCCGAGCTCAGAGGATGAAAGAGACCACCCACGGAGGGTGAGAGGGGAATTTTTTATATATATATATATATATATATATATATATATATATATATATATATATATATATATATATATATGATGAAAGTAAGAAAAAAATTGCCATCGGGCTTAGGGAAATCTAAAAGTCCATGAAATATATTATAATA
>NW_015117402.1:3409-18481 GCF_001443285.1 Poecilia latipinna
GGAATTGCATCTAACTAATAATGTAGCTATGGTAACTGATTTTTTTTTTTTACCATTCACTAGATCTGCTGGTGATATTTTTGTTGCTTATCAGAGTGGGTTAGGTGGTCATGTATTTATTAGTGAGTGGGTTTGTGAGGATGGAGTTTGGGGATTAGACATTTTCACTTTAAGCTGTCCACTGAATCAGCCAAGATGCACGTTCCAGAAATGTTTTGGAATGAACAGCATTCAATTATTAGCCTGAATATGAGATCAACCTATGTCCTCTTTCACTTCTTTGAAGCAAATGTTTCATAATCTGTTGCTTTTATTATATTCAAATGGAAGCTATGCTGTCCTGCGTGAAAAAATATGCTTCGTTGAACCTACTAAATATAGACTTGGTGATGAAAATTTCACTTTTAAATTAACTGTGTACTTTATCACAAATGATTGTTTTTTTCAGTCTTTATTGAACCTTTATAGGAGACTCTTTGCACACACAGAAGTAATTAAAATTAGTGACATCAGTTCTCTTTCACATACTGCACTCCCAGCATATTCCAACCTCTGGAAATGATCTGCAAAAAAATAACTCTTTAAAATAAATGTATCTTTTATTGCAGTAGCATAATCTCACATTTTTCAACTCTATTATAATTCTCCTCAGTGTGTGTGATGGCAAGATGAACTTGGGTCCTCTGCCAGACTTGAATGTCACAGTTTTAGTTATTTAACATTTTAATTATTCAAGAGACCCTCAGTTTGGACAAACTTAGATGACATTCTTGGAATAACCTCCGAATTAACAAGATCATTTGTCTATCTACCTTACTTGAATGTTATGTGCTCTTGCCTTTCCCATATTGATATGTGACTAAGAAAAATGTGCTACTGTGCCACATCACATTTATACCCCAGAAACACAGAACATATTATTGATAACTAATTCAAAATTCCAGGTCAGTCAAGTAAAATATAATGAAAAATAAATAAATCAAGCCCAGCTGTATTTCAGGAGAGCTCAGAGTACCGATTATTTTGGCTGAAGTGACTTTCTGCAGAAAATATAAATATTACTGAGGCTGGATTTTTTTTTTTTTAATGGAGAAATTCTCTCAAATTAAAGATTATATATTTTTTTAATATTTTCAGTAGCATGAATAAAATGCACACTTGTTATTTTAAAATAGCTTTAGGGGTTGCAATAGATGTGGAAAGTGCTGGAATTTAATTTATTTTATATAATTTTTCTTTATCATCAGATTTCGGTTCTCTCACTGCAGTGTTTGTGATTTTTATCTGTGAAAGATAAAGTTTACTTATTTATTTGTAAAACTTTTCATGTTTTCTGTTTATTGTTTTTATTACATTCAAGTAACCGCAGCAGATAATATTATGCAAACCAATGCAGCTAAAAACTGATTTGGTTTCTATATTTGGGTCGTTTTCACAACATGTCAGAAAGTGAGATGTGTCATTCCGTCTACACGTTCAATAACATGCTATTATGTCTGAAACTTGACAGATGTGGGCAGAGACCTTTTCTCTTTGTTGTATCTGGAAGTGTCACAGGACCACACCAACACACTGCATTCCGGATAATTGCCTGAAACCAAAAATAGGCCAGCAGGCTTGTTGCTAAGTCATGACTCAAGAGCAAAAGTCATTATTAGCAAGCGGGAACACAGCACTGGAGTATGGGCATATGCTGAAAAGACAGAACTTCACTGTGAGCAAGACAAATAAAAAAGGGAAAATTCTGTAAAAAAAAAAACAAACAAAAAAAACAAAAACAATTGTACAGATAACTTTTCTCCAGCTGCTCCAAACACGTCCCAACGTCTCACCTTGAATTTGTTGGAGTGACTTCAAGTGAAAAGCATTTGCTATTCAGAGAACTATTCAATAGCCTTGAAGCAATGCTAACCTACACCGAACGCGTCAGTCGGTAACTTTCTTGAATTCTAAATCCGTTCTGGAGCGTGTCTCCTCAGAGACAGCCTGTAAAGTTTTAGAGGAACACGAAGCACATTGCTCATCTACAAACAAAACACCGCTGCTCTTCTCTCAAGCTGTGATACAGCTGGACTCTAATCCAGTCTGCAGGTCACTCAGCCAACCAAACAAGAAGGAACAGCTTGAGCAGCGCGTTTTGGCCTCAGAGGTTTGTAATTAAAAGATGTGTAGAACTTTGAGTCAGCGAAAGAAAGCAGGAGAGGAAGTTTTATCTAATTTTTGGAGCAAGTAAAGCATTAGTAAGAGCACCGCAGGCAGGAGTCGAAAACATTCCTTTTGAGAAGCTGGTAAATTGAAAAAATAAGGAGCCATATGTTTCTTCTTAGGTAATAAAAATAATTAGCCACAGTGTGCAACACTTGTAAACATTAACATAAATGCAGACAGCAAGGCCAAGTGTTTTTTTTATGTTGACAAAAATCTTGTTAGCTCTGATAAGATTGCCATAATGCCAAAACGTTTCCATTGATACTTGAGGAAGGTAAGATCATTTTCAGCATGCCATTTGTAAAATAAATGTAAATACATACAAACAAATGATTTTATTTTAATTTCTATTTCTTTCTCATTGTTTTGTTATGCTTTGAGGAATGTCGGTATGAATTGTCATCAGAAGCAAACTTCTTGGTTCTAGGACATTCTAATAAAATATATATTTTTTCTTCATTTTCTGTTAAATACATCAAGCATTTTAAACACATACACTTGAGCCAAACTAAAATTACATAAGAAGTGGGACACAAAGGGTGGCTTAAGGGGTTAAAAAAAAAAAAACTCCCTCAGAAAAACTAGACTATTAAATGAAAGCATCGTCCCAGTGTTAGAAATTGAATGTCACAAAGATTGATGCACTTCTAATTTGTATTTCTGCTCCACATCAGAAGATTTGGTCAGGATTAGGATCAAGCAAAATTAAATGCAAATCCTGAGTGGGGAGGACTTGTTCAGAAATCCAGAGGAACATATATGAGAGGGATCAAATGACACACGCATGGGTGTTGGGTGTGTGACTTTTTTTTAGTTTTTTTTTTTTTTTTTTTTTTTTTTGCAGAGTTGAAGTCCTTATCCAAGCCAAACAATTTGATCAAAATCATGCTCCACTTATTTCATGGTCTCAAAGTATCCATACTCTTTGGACATTTCAGAATTGAATTGAGATCTATAGGGGTTGAATTAAAAAAAAAAATGCAAGTCACAATTTTTATGTATCTTTTTTTTCCTCAACTTCACAATCATGTTGTGCTTTCTGTTGGTATATTAAACGAAATTACAAATTACCCCATAAGGTTTATGGTTGTAACGTGACAAAATGTGGAAAAGTTTCTGGAGTAAGTTTTGCCAACTGGAATTGTCTAAATGAGAAAAGTGGAAGAACAAAATGTATGAGTACAATTTGGTTAAATATGTAATTCTGTCTAAATAAACACTCTGTCTGCCACTTATGCAGGCTATATACCTGCAGTATCAAAAAGGTAAAAGAAAAAAAAAATTGTAAAACAACTTTGCAATCCTTTGCAAACAGAGACACAGACATAGCTTTAGTCACTGTAGAGGCTATGCAGACAATCCATTGGGACTCCATTAATCAGATCAGCGTGTGAGGGATGTGTTGTGAGAAGGTGACAAACAGTGCTAATTGTTTGACCACACACACCCTAACACACAAGTCCTTCAGACTCCACTGTGAAATAGAGCCTTCGAAACCCGTCCACTCAGCTGCTTTTGCAGGGATTCGTCCACAGGAGTGACAAGAGCTGGAAGCAGCAGAACGACGGCAAGCGGGTAGACGCGCACAAAAAAACACCCACAAACACCCACATGCTGTAATTTTAGTAGTAGCTAACATGCTCAGACAGTGAGCTTTAGAATAAATTTCCACACTTCGATGAAACATGGCAGGGATCACAGCAGAGGTCTTGCTCGGAATAATGGCTGTTGACAGGCTTTCAGTTCAGCGGTAGAGAAGTACACAGTAGGTGGAGGATTTGAGTCGCGCACAACAGACAGTAACATGTCTCTGGAACAATGGGAAGAACTCGGCTGCATTGGTGGATGTCAAAGAGTGAATTCGAACAACACAGATACACTAAATAGAGTACAGGATGCCAAAGTGCACAGCCGTAGAGTGGTCTTTAGGGAATTCAGACTCTCTAATGGTTCTTTTCAGTAACTTTAACTAGTCAGCGTGGGTCAGCTTCACTGCCAATATGAGAATCAGTGCAATGATGTCTGAATGATTGAATGGTCTCATCGCAGACGACACCTTTCCCTTTTATAGAAGGTGCAGTCTGTCCTACTACAAAGTAACTATAGCTAAAAATGATCTAGTTATTCAACTTCCTCTCAGCGACGGTGCCTGGATTAATACAGATTTAAAAGTATGTTTAGCAAAAAAAAAAAAAAAAAGTCAATCATCTCTTTTTGATATAACATTGCTTCTTGGAAATGGATTTCTAAATACCAGCAGCAGTTTTACTCTGGTTGTTTTCAGTTCAGTAGTGGGAAATTTCAACCATTCTTACATTTTGTGGAGTTCATTGATCGAACATTCCAGGAAATCAAGAAATGGTTTCCTCTGCCTGAGAGGAAGAGGAGGACAGAAGAAGGACAAAACTTCAGGGTAAGCTAGTTCGACCTGAAAAGTCTTGCAACATCCCTACATAAAACCACATTTTTGGACTGTGATTTGTGTGCAGTATGATATTTTACATGCACCCCTCTGTCCTTATGTTGATTTTTTTTTTTTGATAATAAACTCCTTCACTCTCTCTTAGTAAAAACTGCAGACTCATGCACTACATTGATTATGCTAAGATGTTTCTGCAGTCAGATTCTTATGGTAGCTCACTGGAGCCTGAGACCACCTGTGGGTTTGCAGGTGCAGCAAAGATGAACAAAGGAAAGAACCTGCAGCTTAATGCCTTCTGATACTTTTAACTTCTCTGACCATCATACTGGATTTCACGCTGGAATCCAGGAGTAAAAATCCATCATTTGCCTAAAGTATCATTAGCTGTTGCATCAGATTACATCTGGTGTTTTCTGCTTTGAATTCGGTATGTTATTTCACATGCATTACTGATAGCAGAACATGACTGCCTGCATTATTAATTATTTAAAGCAAAAGTATCAATGTTTATGAAATGACAAGGACATTTTCAAACTGGAGTAGTTGGAAATTGCAAACTGGAACCTTTTGCTTCCTGACTGACCATAAAGCTGCTGAACGTCAGTGTTGTAGTACTCGAGATCGGTCTCGGTCTCGATACACTCTGGTCTTGGTCTTGTCTTGGTCTCGGGTTAGGTGGCCTTGAACACAACACTGCTGAACGTTAAGGCTTTCATCCGACTCTTCACAATCCTGGCTCTGACTTAACGGGCCCTCTATGGCCTGTTGACCACCGGAGTCACAATTTGTCCTGGAAATCCTATCAGGATAAACACAAGTCAGTCTGGAAGTAAGCTCAAAGCCGCTGTTGCTGCACTCTTTCATTTGTTTTCTACCATACGTGTGTATACTGTTTTTTTTCTGTTCTGTTGCTAGTAATAGATTTTAATCAGATTTTTTTTTTTCCCAAAGCGAATGTGTTTCACATATTACTTCTGAACTACAGTTAAATGTTAAACACAGGAAAGCAAGTTTTATTGCTCTTTAAACACATGGAATCTAGGTTAAGTGTTTCAAAAATAAAAACCTTCTAAAGCTCTCCACAATTTCATCTTCTTTTCTTACAGACTAAAGTAAAGATTAATTTAAGAGGCTGAAAAAGTCATCCCTTAGCCTTCACATATTGCTTCTCTCTACATCGCAATGTCTGGCTGCACCAACCATGACTGTATAACTTGACTCACTTTCTGACTCACTCTGTCCTTGCATATTATTCCACCATCTTTCTGTGTCCCTGAACCCATCTCCAAGAATAATGACAACTCAGATGAAGACTGCCTGGGGGTAAGTCCCTTCTAGCCCATCCCTCTACTAAAACCAGCTTAACTCACTCCTCATGCTGACCTTGAATCAGGTGCGAGTGAGAAACGGACGAAAGGAGAATAATTTGGGGTTGTGGCTGAAAAACAAGACGGTAGCTATAAATGTGTTTCTATCCTCCACATGTGTCCCATTATTGCCCAGGAAACATTTCTGTAATTAGTGCTCCTCTGCAAATGATATATCATAAAAATGGCTCTTGGCTTGCATGAATATAGCACTGAAAGGAGACCTGAGGGTCTCTTCATTTAATTATACAGCTCACTAAATGTCCCTCATCCATCTGAATGACCTTACTGCTCTTCTTTAATAATTTCAGCTGATTTAAGTCCAGTCTGCTGCTTTAACCTCAAATGTGCTGTGCATGGACTGAAGCAACAAACCATGACTGCCCCTTTTGGTGTCCGAAACATCCTTTATTATGTGATAAATACCTTTTCTGGCTTTTCAGTTTTAGTCCCAATCCACTTTCAGGAGCATAAAGAACAGAAATCACATAAAGCTCACCAGAAAAACAACAAAATAATTCATTTTTTAAAAGTTTTAGGATCAAAAATTTCAGAAAAATGTTTAAAATTTCTTGACAAAAAAAATATTGATTTAAACAGTTTCATTGAAATATGTTTAAATTTAAATGTTATTTAGTCAATCCAGAGTAAAGTTTTAACAGTATGTCTGGACTTTGACTGGGACACACTTGATTTTGATCTGAACTTCCATTGTTGCTCTGGCTGTACGTTTAGCATTGTAAATGGTTTGGTCCAGGATGTGTGGGGTCTGCAGAGATGTTAGCTGACCTTTTCCTGACCCCAATGCCAGGTGATTGTTTTTTCATGATGCCTGTTTTCACCAGTGTTCTCTAACAATCCTCTGATACCATTCCAGAAGTGGTAAAAAGAGTGATTGGGGCTAAATACAAATGCATGCCTTTGATTTATATATGAAAACCCTTTGGAAAATATACATCCCTTACTTTCTACTTCACAATTATGAGCCACAATACCCTGACGTTTGTGATTATAATATGACAAAATGTGAAAATGTCCAAGGTGTATGAATAGCTGTACAGTATCCTCTGCAAAAAATCTCCTATATTCACCAAATACTATGGATGTCTGAGCTAATTTTACCATGTTTAACAGGACATTGAAGCAAACAAGAAGTTTAAATTTAGGATACTTTACGAGTCACTCAACTCTTTCCATGTCTGTGTAGATCTAGCACAGTTAAAGCGTATTTGCTCAATTCTAGGACATCTGTGTGGCTCAAAACACTTTAAAAAATCTCCAGTTTCCTTTTTACATTTTACATCAGATTTAAATTGAGTTGAAAAAAATTGTCAGTCATGTTCTGTTATTCCAAATAATTAAAGAAAGGGGCAAAAAAGCTTTCAGTTTTGAAATCATCTCAAAATAACTGCATGTAATCACATTTTGTCAGTCTGATGCTGCACTTCCTGTTCCTCCCCTCTGCTTCACAAAGCTCTACCCTCTGCTGTGCAAATAACACCATTGGTCTGAGGACGACAGGCTATAATCTTGGCACCACCGGGGGCTGCAGTGGGGTCTGAGATATTTCAGTACTTTCAGTATCACGGAGAACTGAGGGTAGTCGCTGTTCTGCTGACTGACAGCATGCTTGTACTTTTGATTCATGAAGACAAAGTTCAGGATTTTTAGTCTCATATTTTTGCCCACAAGCTCAAAGGGAGTGACTTTAAACCTATTTAGGGAAACGGCACAAAAACCAAAGCCTCTTAGTCAAGAATCCATCCATCCATTGTTTAAACCCGCTTATCCGTGCCGGGTTGAGGTAAAACTGGATCTCTAGCAGTGATTAGGACAGAGGTGGGGTACATTCGAAAAGGTTGCCTGAAAAATTGTTGGGAGATTTTGTCTCCCTTAATGTCCTTCTCATTGTCTATGCTAGCTAAACAAACCTGGATCCTTAATCAGCCTTGCTTATCTCTGTTCTAAAAGCCAACATGCCCCAGTTTGCATTCTTTTAGATACTTTAAACTTACTTCAATTTCATGTTTTCTTGTCTTTCCCATTCAAAAGACTGGCAGCTGTCAGATCATTCACAAACCCAGGGAAACCCAATGATGGAATAACTTGAGGTTCATTAAATATTTAAAGGGATGCTTCAGTTACATTACAGCGGTATACTACATTATTTTGTCATGAACATGATTTTCTAAAAGAAATAAACAACAGAAAATACTTTGGATTAGGATTCTTACCAGTCGATTTAATCCATTTAAAATAAACTGCTCTGGAAATGTGTTGGTTATTGTCACAGCAATTGTTTAGCTTCTACATCTTCCAGATCAATGTTATGACTCTAAGTGCTCCCACATGTGCAGTGACTGTGCAACCCTGTACATCTCACACCCTGTGGATAACTTAGTTTCCTTTCTTAATCAAAGAGCAGGACAATCCTGCTAGCGATAGGTCCAAGCTGCAAATGTCACATCGAGGAACTTCAAGGAGACAGATTTCTCCATGTAAATCTAGATTGGTCATCACTAAATAGTAGGATACAAAATATGTGATCTCTAAAACAAAAAAATCCAATTAAAAAATTATAGCCAGTGCTGTTCTCTGATGTCTTACAGACCTCCTCCTGGTTTACAAGCTAAATCTGCTCCTTATGAGAGATTCAGAGAATGAACTACTAGCTGTATCATTTATAGCTGCCATATGGAAACAAAGTGTAAAAATGTTGAAAACTGACTAAACAAATCATGTTTTTGACATTTATAATATATCAATAAACAACAGTTGTATATAAATACCATCTTTCACTCGCACTGCTCAGGCTTAATCAGTGTCTTCCACTAAATGCAACTCTTTACTATTCTTTTGTAAGGCAGCACACTGCTAACTTCAATTCGAGTCACTATGTCAACAAAGCACTTGCTGTTTTCAGGAGAGGATTTTTGCATTTTACGCCCCACAGGTCATTTCAAATCCGGTCACATACCATAAACCGTTTGCTATGGTCTGTGAAAATATGCATGTTGAAAAGATGTCAACTTTTCAAACAAAAGTTTGTAGTGAACAGTAAGAGCACACCCACATCTGTCAGTGCTGGCTTTGTCTTGCGAGTGTGGGTGAAACAAGTACTATGATATGAAAATCTATTTTTTTCTAGCATTGTCAGACTTGTGAGCTGATGTGAAGCTGAAATAATGTGCAGTCCAATGTTTTTTCAAGACTCTTTTGGAAAACTGAAATAAGTTTCCTGAACTGCCCAAATGGCATTTTCATGGCAATTTCAACTAAATAGAGCAAACTATTTTCAATCTTTTAATAAAAGAAGTGAACATATCTGCTCAGCTAGTTGTTTCTAATTGGGGAGAAGGCTGAAAATGAGGCAGGATGATTTTGCAGTTTCACACACTGGTTCTCTTTTTCTCTTTACCTCAAGGACATGCAACCTGATCGCAGTGCCCTCAATATCGTTTGATATTTCATCTAAATGTATGTATGTACCAAAATGAAGGGAAATCTGCATGCACATACCTGTGCAAGAAAAAAATGCAGTGAAACTAGAAGTAGTATACTGAAGGCCAAGACACATGACTATTAAATCCCTAATCAGTGTATGAAAAGATGAACAGTGTGAATAAAAATGAAAAAAATTACAAAATATCTATTAAAATGATCAGTTTTAATATTTTTATTTTAGCTTGTCACAAATCCTCTGTAGTGCTGTTTTGGGCTGGCTTTTCTTTTCTGTGATCTAACATGACAAAACTCCAGATCCCATTTGATAAAGGTAAAGATCCTGTCAAACTATTCCTTATGTTGTCACCTGTTTGTCAAAAAGTGTGTAGAAAAGAGGCTCAAGACATGAAGGAAGGACAACCGTGCCACGGCGGAGGGATATTGGAATGAAAGATGTGGAATCTACAGGATGCTATGTAAGGATGAAGTAAGGTAATTTTCTTTTATTTTCTTTACTTAATGATTATTTGAACATTTCTAAAAGTTTAGTGCCCCCTACTTCTCAAATATTTACGGGAATTAATTAATTTAAGAAAAAAGCTAAAATGATAAATGGCCATTATTCGTGTAGCTCTTTATCAAGTCCAAGGCCTCCAAAGCTCTTCACACAACACACACTGATTGTAGCAAGCTACATTGTAGCCACAGCTGCCCTGGTGCAGTGTGACAGCAGTGAGGCTGCAATACATCGGTGCTACCAGGGCCTCTGACCAACAACAGAAGGCATGACAGGTGAAGTGTCTTGCTCAAAGACACAACAACTGAGGCAAATGGAACAAAGGGTTTCAACCGGCAACCCACTGATTACACTATGCAGATGCTCTGTCTGTACTGATAGTTTCAACTCAATTCTGGGTGCAGAAAAGTCAGAACAGCTCCTTAGTAGCACCGACATGCATTCTAATTAATTCAGTAAATAAATATTTGGCCACTTGGGGACATTCATGGAACTAAGATCGGATCATAAGGAAAAATACACAAAAGGAAATGCTATGTAAAACAGGGGAATGTCAAAAGCAGCACTTTAGAAACGTGACCAGGCTTTCTTTCCGCAAAATGGATGTCATTCCTTCGCATTTAGACACAGGTACAATGTTTCTGTTTGTGCAAACATGTATACAAAATTGAATAAGATGTGAAAAATCAGTTTCTAAAAAGTTACTTAATTCTACACAGTTTGTCAGATTTAAATTGAATTTAAAATGTTGTTTCAAGGCATCATCCAGTCATAGTTAGTTAATTTGCTAAAGCCAAAATTCACATAAAGCCAGAATGTGACTTGGTCAGAATATGCATTTTACATTGTTTATGCATGCAAAAAGCAGAAATAGTTTCCTAACCTGTGCATGCATGCAGCTGCATGCTCCAATCCTGAGGTAAAACAGGATGCATATTTGACTGTGATCAAGAATAGCCGATGCACTATTCATATTACAAAACATTACACCAGCAAAAAGAAAAGTAAGAAACTTTAAAAAAAGATAAATTAGCAAAATGAATGATATGGATAATATATAGATAATAATATATAGGTATGGAAATAGAATCAGAAGATAAAAATGGATGGAGGAAATGTAAAAATAGAAATGTTTTGGGAGTGTTTTCAAAATCTGCTGATTGCTCGGCTGTTACCACTAATGGTCAGCGCTCCAGAGGCGGCATGAGCAACAGTATGAGCTGATCTTCAGTTTCTATGACTACCGTTCTATTACCGACTGACATTTTGCCATTACAGTTTCAGTTTTTGAGTGGGTGGTTTATGTTTTTAAAGTAGTTTTATTTGCACCAACTTTCCCCAGCGTGCTCTAAGCTGATAAATAAAAAAGATGTATATGCAAACAGCGTATAGGGACAAAAATGAATCATGAGGTAAACGGAGAAGTTTATGAATTACTGTTTGTTTTTTTATTGAAGACCACCTGGGCATCTGGGTATTTTGTTCTGTATTTTATTCTAATTACATCTGTCTCCAAAAAGGGTCCATGCTGACATTTGCAACTTTTATGTTTCAGATTAAAAGCTATAAACCGTGGGCTCTGTTGATAAGCCTTGGAAAAAATGATTTGGACCATAAAATTAATAATGAGAATACCCCTGGGCTTTTTCAAAATGAATGCGGTGTAATTCAATTAAAAGTGTAAACTTAGCCCGAGTAACATATTATCTCACTTTAGTATTTATTATCTAATATGCACATATGTGCAGAAAGAAGGAGTATAAAGATAAACCATGCACATTAGTCTTGTGATTTCAGTTAATATTTGTTGGCAGGTTTCAGAGGGTTAAGGGATGTCTTCAAAACAAAGAAGCTCTGGTTTCAGTCGATTTCAATTTCACATCATAATGTAATATAGCTACAAATCGGAATATGCATTTATAATATAATAAGTTTTGTAAAATTGATGCACCCATATTTAGTTATTTTTTGATTATGTAAACTTTTACATGCTGCAAATATTGGAATGTGTAAAAAAAGGTTTTGATGAATTATTATAGTAATAATTCATCAAAACCAGGATGAAATGTTGTCAAGATTTCATCCTGACAACATTTAGTAAGACTAGAACATTTATAGCAAATGGTTATTTTTTTTTTAATTAAAATTGTATTTTTACTCAAATTTAACAAAAGAACAAAGATAACTAAATAAATTACAGCAGATGAGCACAGCAAAGATGCGATGGAAGAGACTCAAAAGGGATGCGGGGAAACAGCCTGTTTTTTCCACGCCCTCTGACCGAATGCTCTCCATCCCCACCTCCCTTTGGAGTGAGCATCAGATTTTCTTCTTCTTTTTTTTTTTTTAACAATCACTCAGTGGGATGAGGTCAGGCGACCAATAGATTCTCTGCACAGACATGCTCGTGTGCTGGTCACTTCTGGGGGTCTGAGCACATCCGTCTGTGCACAAGTGATGAGTGAGCACGTCAGGGTGTAGCTGCGAGGGGGGAAAGCATGGTGCCGAGGGGGTGGAGTGAAAAGATGGGTGGTGGTGGAAGGGAAGAGGAAGAGGAGGAGGAGGAGCGGGTGGCGACTGTTTAACATGATCAGTGAGCAGGCATGTTCCCTTCCCCCCAGTTTCAATCTATCCTCTCCACTCTCCCAACGAGGAGTACCAAGAGTGCGTTTTTAACCCAATTAGGTTAAAATAATTACAAAAATCTGAATATGGTACCCACTAATTGAATATTTCTTAGCACTTTTAAAACCTTCCTTATTCTCCTCCACAACCCATCCTGATGTTTTCTCATCACCCATCTGTCTTGGAAATGTGTTTTTCCTCCTTCTGTTTGTCCTTCAACTTCCCTCTCTCCCTCTTCTCATTTTTTTTCTGTCTTGGTAAACAGACTGGAAGCTGGTAGAACAGCAGCTAGATGCACCACATCTTCAAGTCAGGCTCCAAGGAAAATTCAAGACTGTTTATAACAGAAATATGTATGAATGTGTAAATGTGTAAGAGAGAGAAAGAGAGAGATTTATGTCCCAAGAGGCCTGGGGTGACCTGGGGGTCATCGAGAGAGTCACCATGGGAACACAAACCCCTCCTTGCCTTTTATAGTTCTTTGGTCATCTAATCCATACATGCATACATTGTAGAGCAGTAGAATTTCACCAACATAATAATGAAAAACATGTTATGATTCATCGACCTTTCATTTTACAGAAAAACTTCAAATGATGCATCATCAAATTAAAGATTGTAAAGCCAAAAGCACATCAACATGGTAGTGGTGAGTCATTGCATTTGACAACCACTTTCATTACCACAGATCGAAAGTATTTTTCTAAAGTGATTTGAGCTCTGAGAACTTAAATCATGGTTAATATTTTCTCAGGCAGTGATAACAGACCGAGCGGTCAAGGCTGGCTACCATATGCCTCTAATATAGGTTAAAAATGAATAGAGGTGGATTTCCTGTCGGTTGCCGGTTTTACTTTCAAGTATAACCTTAAACTACCTTAAATAGTTAAAATAGGTGACAATATGGTAACACATAATCAGAGCAAAAAGGAACAATAATTATGCTCCCCTATCGATATACATCTTTAAAATCAACTGTTTGTTCATGCTGATAAATTCAAAGTAAAAATGTTGCGATATTCGTGCTGCACCAGTAATCGGTGACGTCAACGTCAATGTATGAACGTTTCTCGTCAGACCCCCAGCTGGTTGCAGCAGACAGCTGCTCATACCGAGCCAAGTTCTGCTGGAGGTTTCTCCCTCTGAAGGGAGAGTTCTCCTCTCCACTTACGCTACATGCACGCTCAGTGACGGACGGCTGCAAAGTTAAAGCGCAGTGGAATTGACTGTGTCTTGTCACTTCATGCTGGTTCTGGGAGAGATTGCTCCAAAGTCAGTGACTTGAAGCAATCGTCTGGACTTCCTTAGGCAAAAAACTTTTCACCAGTGTAAACTTATTTTGAGCTTAAATTGATGCTATATAAATAAATTCAATTGGATTGAAAATTTAGATGAGGAAGATATGGAGCCTTCCTAAAGCACTGCTTAAAAATATTTTAAAACAATTCTCTCAAAACAGCTGCAGCTCATGTCTGATCATTTTCTTTTGGTCTATCATTTTTTCATGGAAACAGAGTCAGGACAAGGCAAGGGAGGTGTACAAATACAAAAACAGCTGCATCATTGTTATGGTTTCTATCTCTGAAAGTGATCATGAGTCTGAGCAAACTGGGCTTTTCTTTAATCTCTGGATTTCTTTCATTTTTACTAGTTTTTTTTAATATCAGCAAGGACTGTTTGCATGTAGATGTGAGGTGCATATGAAGCACAAATTATTAGTTTTGGAAAATATTGTTAAGGGTACAGATTATATCAATGCCCTCAGTAAAATTAATATTTAAAATACCATATTACAATGATTGTAACATCCTTTTAATGGCTGTCGCATGGATCATAAACTGTCACATAAGGCATAAGAAGAACACATGTGAGGAGTGCCACTGTGCATCACTTCATTTGAAGGCCATCACATACTTCAGTGCATTCTGCTGACGGGTGTTGAAGCTTAACAGCTTACTGAACCGCAGCAGCAGCTTATTTTTGCATAACACTGCATGCTGTCCCTGTTGTTTAAATGTTATTGATAAAAAAAGTGGCCATTTTTACTAAATTAGACTTTTAAAGCATATATGTTTTATAATTTGACTTTTGTAACTTCCTCTAACAGGTAGCCCTATTGCAGCGCAAATGCTCGCCTGTGCATAACTATAAACAGCAATCAAAGGATTTTATTTCAGTGGTTCTGTTTTGCTTTCTGCTGATTTTGCTGGCTTAGAATGTGAAAAGTACTTTGCTTCTGCTTTATTTTTTAAGTGTGAAGTTTAGATTGAGTGGCTATTATCCCACCATCACCACAAGAGGAGACAGAACCAAAGAAAATAATCGTTTCAATTTTAGAAATAGCTTCAAGTGTAAACTGCATCTCAGCCTTTAGAAATGTGCTTGTTGGCTGACATATCATCTGGTCAGTCACTGCCCTACGTATCAAAATGTTTCCAATACACTCCCTCTAAACCTGTGCTGTGATTTCACCAACATTTACAGAACCG
>NW_015117403.1:0-13863 GCF_001443285.1 Poecilia latipinna
TGTTTCATTTCACAGGTGGATGAAGGCAGAATTCTTCTTATTTTCTGCCAACAACCATTCATTTGCTGTCTGATGGGAAATTGCTAGATTTTTCTCAGTTTAATGGATGAGCAAAGTCCAAGCTGGGATCTTAAATCTGCAGAGGAGACAGAAAGATCTGCACGCTGGTTGGAATCGCTCCCCGTGGACAGGCGTCGCTTCCCGGGTTCAGGAAGGAAATTACAAATTAAAATATGGGACTCAGTCACACGGTTATATATTTTCTGACACTTTTGCTATTAATATGTAATTAGGAACATCGCTCATGCAGCGGGGGAGCTTATTCTGTATTGACAGGAACACAAAGCTGAAGGAAAATACAGATTTTCACCTGTTTCCACATTTAAATGGGAGAAATAAAATTAGTCAATAAAATGATGGCTTCATTGATTAAGTTGATTTCCTTTGCACATTTCAGCAAAATGTGTAACTACATGATTAAAAATATAATAATTTGCAAGCAACATGACATTAAAGTAGCAGAAGTAACAAATCATTTTAGCCTCTTTTATATGTAAAAGTTCCCGTATTTTGGTTTGAGTTTTTAAAGCTTGACTGATTTGTTATAAGTCACACCAATGCATTCTAGTTTAATTTAAATCCAGAATGTGACTGAGGCAATCATAATCCTCCATTTTCTATCTTGCTTCTCTACATAATTATACTTTTCTTGAGTTTAAGGTCAGACAAGTGATCAATATTAGTAGATTTTGGCAAAACGTAGGCAGAGGAAAGGCTTAACATTTCACAGCTAGCTTAGCAAGGTTGTTGGAATCAACTAACTCACTCACTCTTTGGTTACCTAGCAACAGCCTGCCAAGTCGCTGGCGCAGCAGCAGTTTCAGTTTTCACCACCGTGTCTCATAGCTGCTTAAAAATATAAAAAACAAACTATGGATGAAACAGGAGATGCCACTTCACCAGTCCGGCAGTAATTAAGATATTTACAACAATAAAACTAATTTTTGGACGGCGATATTTTCTGTGACCTCCTGGATGAGTTGTGGATTTATTCTTGGAGTACTTTTGTACACTTCTCACTCCTTCTGCTCAGCAGACTCCCAAAAAGCCTTTGTAATCTTTTCCAGACTGACAGAGTTGTTGCTTTTTCGGATAATTTAGCCTAATTCATGTTCTTCTGTTTTACATGTTAAAGCTGACACAGCTCTCAGAAACATCCCAATTCACGCTGTGTTAAATGCACCAAGAGTTTCTCTTTGCTATGATCAGAAACGTTTCAGAGATTGATGTCTCCTGCAATCGGCAACAAAATAAGAGCAATCACACTCAAAAGAACAAGAAAGCAAAGCCCCATAAGAGTCTCTGCTCCCCGACTTACGCATATTTGCATGCCAAGACACTCTTCTTACTCCATTATCATTTTTTTATCTGATAGGAAACAAATCATGGCTTTCCCAGTGTCGGGAACGAAAGCAATTTTCATGTTGAAGGTTACAGAAAAGCTGCGGAGATGGAAGAGAAAAGAATATATTCCTGCCCTTCGGATAGACTTCCAATGTCACACATGAGGAGACAAGGAATCTCATCACCGCCGCAAACATTTTATGCTCTTTGCTGAGTTTCATATTTGCCATAAAATCTTGGAGATTGACTCCTAACCCTCACAGCGCGCCTAGAAAACTAGATTAAAGAACATCCAGGGGAGCTGAAATGTATTAGCAGTAATAAGTAAGATTGCAGAAAGCTTGGACGCTTCGAGTCTGGAAGGTACTGTAAACGCGTCTGTTTGCTGGTTTTAGAGAAACTCCCATTAGAAAGCTATTAACCGGAGTATTACCATGATTAACTGAAAATCCACGTTAATTCACTGATGCAACCGAACGCACTTGAGCCAAAGTTGGCCGATTATTGAGCCTCTCCAGTGTGCAGTCTGCTCGTCTGGGAGGGAGTAAGTGGATTTAGAAAGCCCAGATTGGTGGAGGCAACATGTCAATAGAATGCTATTACAGCTAAGCTACTGTCCCGACCTCTAATTTCAACAAAAGGAGTTGACCTCTACCACCGCAATTACAGATAAGAGTGACTGTATTAAAGTTGTCTCGACAAATACGGAGCTTTGTCCATGTTGAGTCGAGGACATTTTTCAGATGAGCTCATATTTTATCTCTCCAGGGTCACATGTGGGTTAGTTGGAAAATTTCTAGACGCTGTGGTGTGTTTTTATTTGTGTATTTATTTTTGTAACAGCAAACCACATATTGTCCTCTTAGCTATTGCAACTGTGTAAAAAAAAAAGAGAAGAAAGGACACCCTCTCATTATTCTAAGACACTAAGACTGAAATTTCTAAAGGTTTAAAACCAAAGTAAGGTGCACAAACATCAACATTTATTAAACAAAAGTAAGTACACCCAAGTATTTAACCATAATCATCAATTATTATCAGTGTTGGGAGAAGTATTCAAAAATTGTCCTCAATTAAAAAAAGTATTTGGTAAATTGATCACATTATCAATCATCTAATATTTAAAAATGTAATCATCAGACAGACCAAAATATGAAGTTAATTGGAAATGACAATAATAAAGTAAATGTGTAACAAATAAAATAGCAAAAAAAGAGGCAAAAATAAATGTTATTTCTTTCAATAAAAAACTTTTGAAACTTTAACAAAAGGTGTGTGTCTGAGTCTGGTGAAAGTTTGTTTTTCTTTCAGTGGGTAGATAATCCAGAAATGTTACTCTCAATAAAATTACTCAAGTAAAAGTAGAAAGTACGGCGTAGTAAAAATACTCCTAAAAGTACATTTTTTAGAAAAAGTTACTCAAGTAAAGGTAACTAGTTACTACCAAAGTCTGGTTATTATTTTCTGCAAAAGTTTATCAATTAATAGAGATTCTCCCATGCAAACTTCTCTTAAGGTCGTACCACAGACTTTGACTAGACCATTTGACCAAACTTCTGTTTTCTGATGGATGGCCTCACATTTCTGCATACTTTCACTCCAGCCCACATCACTACCCCTCCATCGCCGTGCTTTACATTGAGCAAAAACCCTCAGGGACTTTGGGCCCTGCCTTCTTCAAATTAAACAAACTTGGTGTGAAACATTTGTGCAGCAAAAAGTTTTGATTTTGTAAATGTGGACTGACTGGTTGGTCTTTGGAAACATATAGTAATATATTTAAGATTAAAGCTGCACAAACGTTTGACACCGATTTTGTTTAATTCAGTAAATTTCAGTCAGGTTTACCAAAGTGTTTGGTTTTAACCAGCTCTAGCTCTCCACTTTGTAACCAAACAGATTCAGTTTGGTCCTGTAACTCTAATGGATAATTGATAATTGATTGATTTAGACATGTTTTAAGCAGAAAAATCTGCAAAGAGGCAAATCTTCTATGAATAATCTGGAACCAAAAACCAGATAAGAATAAACACCGTCAGTGGAATCAGTGGACATTAAAACTTGGCCGATTGATTTGCACTGATATTTATTGAACTCTACTTTCATTTTCTGTACATATGGCTTGTATTAGTCATGTTTTATAATTTCACTTTCTAAAATTGCTTCAAAGTGCAGAACAGCACAATGCAGGGCCTTTGAATTTGCACTTAGCAGCTCTCAAGGTGTTCCATATTTATCTGCATAGGGTCTTTAAATACTGACTACAAAAGCCTCCAATCTGTTGGAACCTCTAGCGATTATTTCTGTTCATGTCTTGTTGCAGCGAATGTGTGAAATGCCTTGATTCATCTGGCTATTAAGACTGAACGTGTAAAAAATAGAATTTAGCTCCACGAAAAGCATAACATACGTCAGCTGGTACTTAGATGTTTGTCCTTTTATTATTTCACAGCAGCTTTAAGCAGATTTTTATCGATCCTGAGTTGTTTTGTGCTGAAAACGATGTTTATGACGGAGCCTTTCAAGGCAGAATCACCCCCATCATTTGTGTAATTAAACAAGAGCTTGCACATCGTTGTGCATTAGCATTGTTGGACCACTGATCAATTAACTGCAAGTACCTCTGTGTTTTATCATGCCGTGTTTCCCTAATTGACTAAAAGTCTTAAGTCTGGAGCGAACGTCTTAAGTAGAAATATAATGAGATACTGGAAAACAAATTGAAGTCTTGATTGAGGTCCGTATAGTTCTTCAGGCCTTATTGAAAGAGCTTGTTGGGTGGTGAGAGAAACGTCTGATCTGAACATTTTAAAGCTCACTAAACTCTCCTGAACCATTGTTTTCACAGTCAGCGCCTTCTCGGCTGCAGTTTCCAATAGTTATTTCCCCAGCATGTAATTTATTTCCAAAATGAGAGTTAAAAGGAATATTAGACAAGTTTGGCAGACTGTGAGAGCAGCTGATATGAATGTCGAAAAGCTAAACATCAAAGCCGTGTCAAAAACCAGCAGCGACAAAAAACCCCTGCTGGGTCTTTTAGTTTGTAACGTCTTGGAGAAGAAAAAGTGCTTGGCAAACCACAAAGACTTCATCCAACTTTCAGCTCTGGACTACGCAGCTATAGAAGGACATGAAAGGCCATAACTCACGTCTCGGCTCAGATACTTGCTTTTCAATTGAAAACAACTCTTCTTTTGAAATCTAATCGTACATTTATTCAACCTCCAGCTGCAGCGATAGAGTTTTTAAATAATATTTTGTTAGTTCATCAAATAACTGACCAGAATGTCAACAAACTCCAACAGATGTGCAAAGACTAGTCCGTCAGCAACTGTACCAGAAACCTCTCGCGTTTGTTTTGGTTGTGTTTACCCAGAATGCACTGCGCTGCAGTCCACTTCCTGCTTTTGGAGCGGTCTCCGGTTCACATATGGATTCGAACTGCACCAGAGTTCACTCTTTTGAGTTTGATTACACATTCACACCTCTTCAAACGAACTGGGCTTTCTAGACAAATGAACCAGAATTTTATTTAAAGCGACTTAAACAGGACTGGTGTGAAACCACCACCAGCAAAACATTAATTAATGGGAGTTAATGAACGTACATGAAGAATGGATTCATACTTCTAAATCGAACTTTATGTGAGCTTTGGACGTTTTAATATTTTAGTTTGTGTGTTGCATTTCTGTAATGACCGACTTTTTGTCCTTCTGCGAAACTTTGAAACTAAACACCATCAATGTGATTTTTTATCTATATTATTCTTGAAGATGAGATTTTAAAAAGCAACTTGTCCGTCTACAATTTAAACTCAAACACTTAGCATAAGAAAAAAAAAAAAATGTTTGGCCGTTTAAAATGACGAAGCTGTGGCACCACAAAGCCACGGAGATCAGAAAATGACATCTCCCTATTCAGATCGACCGATTTGCGTGGAAGCGTGGGTGTGAGACGCGGCCACGCCGAGTGGCTCGTACAGTAGGCTCACCGCCCCGTTGATAAGGGCGAGCTCAGCCGGTGACACGCCTGACTTGGGAGGAGAAAAAAAAAAAAGAAGCAAATCATTCAGGACAATCTGTTCCCGCTGCTGCAAGTCACTTAACTTCTGTCAATTCAATGCGGGCTGCTGTGGAGCAACACAGTGGCCCGTGAATGCAATTTTCATATAATTACTCCCACATAAACGGCCGGCTCCTTGCTGTTTCATCAACCTTTTGGACCACATGCTGGTAGATAGATAAATAAACTTCTGGAGGCAGTCCAGTGAAGGGCTAGAGGAGGATAAGCTAATGGAAGTGCGTGTCCTGCAAAAGGCTGGCGTTGATGTTCATTGTTAGACCGATGACCCCCCGACTGGATGAACATTTGTTAATCACAGAACGCGCTTGCTCTTGCAAAAACAGGTGCAGGTTTGTGGAAATCAGCTGCTGACACGGAGGAGAAAACATGCTGAATGTGGGCGAAACACTCAGGACACGAGGAATGAAGGATTCCTCCCAAACTGGATTCCACAAACAGCGAGTCCGATAACGAGTCCAGATGGAAACACGAGCTGCTGAGACGTGAAACGGGATATTTCTAACAGCCAGCCAGGTAGAAAACATCGTGCTGGATTAGAAATAAAGACTTTCAGGTTAGTAATACTTTGGAGGAGTTGAGATTGGAGGCCATTTGTTTGGGATAAAATCTGGATTAGATTGAATTTGTGGATCAGAAACATAAAATATCACCAAGTATTTTGGTTTAGTTTCTAGTACAAATATCTCAGTGCACTTGAAATAAGACAAAACTAACATTTTCAGCAAGATATAGGAGCTTATTTTAAGTCACTAATCCCTTTTTTTTCTTATTATAAATTAAATAATCCACCAATAGAACTAGAACTTTATCATCCATATTAAGATATTATTGCTCTTTTATCCTACTGAAAAGTTACTTGTAAGTTAGTTTTGTCTTATTTCAAGTGTAATGAGACATTTCCATAACTATCTTAGAAATACTTGGGATTTTGTGTTTTTCATAGATCATATTTAGCTTATCGTCTACAGGATTAAAAACCAACCTGGTTTCAAATTGAACATTTTCCCAACTCTGTCCTCTTAAGATGTACTTTTAGATGATCTTTAATTGGACACGTTTCCTGAAGTAAAACTCCTGCTAGTCGGTCGTTTATGTCAACTCCTTGAGAGGCGAACTCACCTGTGGATAGTTTTCCTCCTGCTTACCTGCTTCCAGCCTTTGGTTCTTGCATCCTCTCTGGTATCACCACTCAGAATATGTTTTCCTCTCTTCCAAAGCAGCTTTGAACAATATTCACAAACATTTCCCGAGCTTTAAAGGGGAGGAAAAAAGAGAAAAATCTGTTCTGCAACTTTTCGTCCTCAAAGTCCAGTGACATTTCCCTGCTGCTCGTGTCCTGCTGGGAAGTTAAAAGCATCTGCATTTTGCAGCTACACGACTGCAACCGAGGCTTTTATTGGCCTAAGTGCCCTTTTGAATCTCTTAACATATAATTTGCGTATAAAGCTCCCTTCTTAGCTGTCATAATGTAGGCAACATTCTTGGTTTCACTGTCCCAAAACCCAGAACCTTTAATTAAACATCTGCTTGATGGGGATGTTTTAATCTTTAACACTTCACATGGAGGATCGTGGCGGCTTCAGTGGTGTAACAACTAGAAAGCAGTCGAATCAATAAGATGTGAAGCTCGCAGCTCCTTTGAATGTCATTCATCGTCTCCAGGAGACGGAGAGCAAACAAGCTTCCCGTTATAGAAAAACAAGTGATTCATGAATTAGTTGGACCAGAACTTATTTGCATGCAGTAATAGCGGTGAATTTGTTTGTGACTAAAACTGATGGAGGGAAATTTGTGTGAAGTTATCTCTTAAAAGGAAGGAAAAGAGAAATTAGTGGATTATTTATGTCGTGTTTATTTTTGCGTACAGGCAAATACGACCCAAATGTGGATTTCTGAACTCTTCCTGAGTCAAAACATCAATATGGTTGTTTCTAAATTAATATGAACTTTGCATTATTTGAGGTCTCTTCATTTTTTCCAGAGCTGTAAATGTTGAAACCAGACATTTATAGCCATTCATACCGTCTCAGATTAAACTTGTTAATGAAGTGCACCAGTCCCTCCTGCTGCAAACGCCTCCAGTTAAGAAATAATTCAAGAATACGAAAGAGACACTCCGCAAAAATGGCTTCAGTGGGAACATTTACTAAAAAACTGTTTTGATTATTTCCACGACTGATAAGACTAAAGAGGAATTTGTTGGATTTGTTAAATCATTGTTGAGATGATGGTTGAAAACCCTCAAATCTGGCAAATTCCTCTTTAGATTTACTTTTTCACATAGAGCCAAATTGGTTTGTAGAGCTTCATTTTCTTATTTCTATATCTATTTTTTATCATATGGTGAACAAATCTGAAAGGCTGACAGAAACCTGAAGTTTATACAAGTTTCTTTTCCATTTATTAAATGCACCAAAAGTTAAACTCCTGGTTTTTTCTGTTCTGTAAACGCGTCAGCACCATGTTCTTTAATAAACTAAATGATTTACATAACAAAGCATCTATTAAAAGCACAAACAACGAATGATTTAGCTCTATTTTGACTTTGAAAGTCAATGTCTCAAATCTAGAAGGAGCGTTTTTGTTACCTTTGTGGTTTTATGCTGTCAAAAGCCACCAATCCCTCCTCAGTGAGGTGAACAGCGCTCCACCTCGGCTCCATTTTGCACCTGTCAGAAGGTCTTTCTAAAATATCAATGTGGAGAAACATCTCCGACAGCCGCCGACCGTGAAAAGTTCAACCAAGGAATATTTTCCATGCAGAGCTTTTGATCACATGTGTGTGGGTGTAGTTCTAGAAACGGCTTTTCATTTGTTCTTTCATTTAAATCACCTCTGGATGAATTTCACAGTGCCATGCGGAATTATTAGGACTTTTGCTGAAACCCAAAAACATGATTGTGGCTTTTTTTTTTTTTAGGAAAATGTGGCGTAAACTCATTTCTGAATTATACCAACATTGATATAGACTCTGAATAAAACAAAAAGCAACCAACTGTGAAGAACTATATGTTTTCGATTTGGTACCAGATATAAAAGTGGCTCAAGTTGAATTTATTTGGGGTAAAAATGTCAGAATTAGGTTGTTCAAATTGACGTAAAATAGTTGGATTCAGCTGCTGTATGTAACTTAAGATTTTTTTAAAAACCAAAACCCTGAACGAACATGAAACAAATTATATTCATGTTTCAAAGGCTTTAGTCAAAGTTTTTATAACAAGCAATAATTAGCTTACTTTTCTGTTTGAAAAGGAGCAGGAAGAGGTGAAAACTTATTCATTTAATTCTACTTTATCTCAATTTAATGAAATACATTACTTACCAGAAATCTGTAATTAAAGCACCTTTATGTGCCTGTTCAGTTTACTGTGCTAAAGAGCCAACAAATAAATTATATTACATAAACAAAGTGATTACAAACGAATCCTTGTAGGGCAGTTCAAAGTGCTTTACATCATAAAAACACAAAGTTATCAGTCAATTGAAGTATAATATTTTGCAAAGTGCCATCGTTAAACGTCAAAGTTGATTGTTGTTTCATGTATGTTTCGAATACAAATCTAACCAGATGGGTTTTCAGTCTAGATTTAAAGGAACTCAGAGTTTTTCTTTTTCCAAAATGTCTGAAGGAAACATTTTGTAGCATAAAGCTACTTGACTTGCTTTTGGTTGGCGATTGCAAAGCAGCCAATCCTGGATCAGCACTTATTCTCCTTGGTGCTGATTGGCTGAACCTTTACGAGCGGAAATAAAAAAGACTGAAGAGGTTAGCTTCTATGCTATTGCTAAGACTGTTTCCACAGTTTGCATTGATTCATATTCAGGTGTATTTGGCAGCTTTAAGTGTTCATAAGCGTCCCCGACGAATACCACTTCATTTTCCTTCCACTTCACAAATAAATGCTGCAAACATGTTGGTCTGTCGCATAAAACCCTGATGACATGAAATGACGTTTATGTTTGATTCTCCTCCCAAACCCTCTCTTCAGGAAGTCATTAGATTCCCATGTAGCTCTGTGGTCCTCACGATCTCCATTGCTAATAATCGTTATAATTGATGTTTCCCTCCGAAGCCTCTAATGATGTTTTCAGTATTTATGTTTGCAGACAGCAGGGCGAGCAGAATCATAATAGTTTCTCCCTGCTGTTTTTATTGGCACTGCGTTTCTCACATTCACATCAGTAAATTAATTTTGACCCCGCCACGCCGTACATCACGCCAAACCAGTGCACGCTGTCTCTGCGTGAGCAGGTTCCCTTAAGCTGTTGTCGTAAAGAATGGCGGTATCGATCCTCCCCGCTGACGCTTTAATAAGTGCTTTGCATAACAAGTGTTTTACTGGGGGATAAATCACCTGCGGCGGTCGCACACAAACAGCAGACAGTGAGAAGAAGTGGGCCATCAGTTTAACCCCCCAAAAAAAATCATCAACCCAAAGAGCAATTGTTGTTTTAGCGCCTGCAACGTCGGTTGAATATTCATTCAGAGGAAAACATGTCAGGAGGAAGCGCATCAATACTCATCCTCTTAGAATAATGTCCTGTCTGTTGCTAGCAGCAGCAGCAGATCTGTTAAGAACAAGATGAATTCAATCAGGAAGATCCATGGAGCGGCGCGGAAGCCCTGGGAGTGATATCGATGGCTTGAGGAGAAGGTCGCGGAGGGGCCGCCTCCCCCGAGTCTCCTGTTGCTGCTTCTGTTCGGCGTGATCAGCCAAAACGAGCTCGGCTGAGTCAGAGTCCCAGGAGCTGAAGCGACGTCGTTTCATATCGGCCGGAAGTTGGAGTTTGTCTCAGCTGGTGGAGGAAGGGCGGGTTGATGACTGCTGGACGAGATGAAGCAGCTGTTTCTAGTCTCACAGTGATTTATTGAGCATTTATTAAATCAAACAGATTTCATGTTCACTAAGGTTTGTGCTGAACTATTCTCACATTTGAATTCAGATTTTTTTTTCATAAAAGAGCAAACTAATTGGAGTTTTCCCACCTGACAGTCCGGTAGCCAAAATTGCAACATTTGCCGCATTTTCATCTGCTGCAGTTCGCTTTCAGTCAAACGATCCAAACTAATTGGAAACCATGTTCCCCTCCTCGCCTGTGGTGGCGCTGCACCAAGAACTACTGAAGGAGACGACACGAAAACCTCTGAAGAAGACCGATGCAACTTCCTGCTTCACAAAATGTAAACAAAAATGGAAAACTATCAGAATTTCTCCGTTCGTCTGAAGTTAGCTTCCTGCTTTTGGAGCGGTCTCTGGTCCGCTTGGCGTTCACATTCAAACCTCGCCAGACCCAAACTGGGTCTGAATATCTTTTCTCTACCACATCTAAAGTCATTTCTAAGGTTTATTTTCCATGTTTTGCTGAATTTTATGACCCCACATTCTCTCTTCCTGCGATCAAATTCATCTAAATGCACAAAAATAGCCACAGTCGCATCAAGAAGAAGAGAAATTCAGTTGACGTCAATATCCAACATTTTTACATCGACTGCAATCAGCTGAACTTTGTGGCCGGGTGTGAACTGTGGAACAAGCTGGTTCGGTCTACAAGGCATTGGAGGTAAAATGAAGACTGATTTAAATTGTTTCATTCCGCCTTTAATCCTTCAATCGATGCCAATAAACATCGACAGGAGGCTGAAAGCAAGTTCTCAGAAACACAAACCTTACTGTGAATCACTTCTGAAAGCTTGAGTGAGTGATCAATAGCAAAGTCTTGTTCAGATGTGCAGTCTTATTTTGAAGTGATCACAAACCCCTGGAGAGCCAGCTCAAGTGGAGGTTTTGATTGGTTTGTTTCAACCATCTGTTAAAGCCAAGACTGCGAAAAGGGAGAGAAAAGAGTGCTAATAAAAAGCTTTCACTCCCTAACAGGAGGAGATAAATCAACTGACAAGACGTAGGGGGAAAAAAAATAATTCAGAAATAACTTGAAAAGGTGCGCTTGAAAACGTTTGATGGGTTCAAAGAGACAAATAGATGAACTGTGAGAGGGGAAAACAACCTTTGATCACCAAACTGAGAGCTACAGCCATTCATTAGACAAAGAGCTCAACGCTCAACATAAACACTTCAGCCATACCTCAACTTACGCCTCCATACGCTGTTCAAACCACCCTACAGACGCACCTTCTGCTTCTTCAACCTCGTGCAACAGCAGAGTCTGTACCACCAATTAAAGTTGGGAGGTGAATGACTTTCACCCAACAACTTTGGGTTTGTGTTTTTGCTCCACTGGGTAAAAGAGAAGAGCTTTAGTGCTACAGAGTTTGTGTCAAAAGCTGCTTTTAGATCTGCGCTAGCTGTAGCAGGACAGACTGTTTTCTGGGCAGCTTTAGTCACACCAGGGGATCAAAACTGGAACATTTCTGGAGTGTGTGTTGTACTTATAAAACTCTTTACAGTTTTCACCATTATCCAACCAACCAGCAAATAACTAAAAAAAACTAGCTAGCAAGTAAAAGTATAGCATCTAGCTTCTTGTAGCTGTGCACGACTCAAACGTTTGCGTGACAGAAAAGTCCTGCACGAAAATAGAGAATATGTACATAGAATATACAAGGTTAGGATAAAATTAATTTACATTTTTAAATGAATTTAAAACATTTTAAGGATTTATGGACAGCCTATATTTTTAAATTCTCTTCCTATGCGTAATCTGTATTTACTGGACCCGTCTGAACTTGTTACCTGTATTAAAAAAAGACACTTGACCACACACTTATGGTGCGTTCACACCAAACATGTCTTCAGCATCAGGCGCGTCTGGTTTGCATCCAAGCATGGCGCAATTTGAAATGTGAAAATCTGAACTTCTGCTGCTCGACACAGAGCGTCAACCAATCAGAGAGACTCCTCTATGTGGCATAATGCTGCATTTTCCAATGTGATCTCAGAACAAAACCATGGAGGATGAACTTATTGTCACTGTTTGCTCTTGTCCTATAATCTACGACCAATCAAGTTGTGACTATGGAGACAGGATCCTCTTGGAAGAGGATCATCGAGGAAGTTGGAACGTCGGGTAAGTTATAATGTTTACTATTCGAAGATATATGAATTGCAAGTATTATATTTGAACATGTATATTTTAGACAAATTTAAGTGTTTCCTGACTAAATTTGTCATGTTTGAAAGAGGAGGAAACTCAAGATGGCTGCCTTGTGTGACGTTGATCCATAACACACAGCCAGAGAAACTAAGGAGTGGCTCCATAAGAAGCATCTCTAGGTTCTGGAGTGGCCCAGTGAGTCTCAAGGCCTGAACCCAATAGAAAAACTTTGTAGGAATAGATCTGAAGACGTATTTCTCACCACTGAGATCTACCTATGATGAAAATTACATACATTTCCATTCCTTGCAACGTGTGAAAACTGCATAATTCAGTGAAAATACGGGATTTCTACTGTTTGCAGAATCTCGTCTTGATTTCTTTCTGCATTGTCTCCAACAGAGACTTGAGTTGTTTTCCTGTAGAGGAAGTGCCATCAGCACTCTGTCCCCATTAAGATGTTTTTTCTTTGACAAATAGATAGCTGCTGATTTCTATAAAACGACAGAAACGTTTAAAATGGTCTTCCACTGTTAACAACGGTTAGCTGTGAATGGAAAACCTCTTTCTCCTGATCACTGATGTACTGGATGCCTCCAGAGCCATAATTTCTGGCATCGCCCACCATCAGCTCTTTGCAGCTTGGGGAAGAAAAGGCAGAGAGTTAAGAATGCTCTTTTTACTCGTGTCCCAGTCATTGCAGAGATATTCAGAGAAATGTTTGACTTCAGCTACATTCTGTCCCGAAGGTCTCTGTGCGGCTGACACAGAAAAGAAAATTGAGCAGGCTGTTATCATCAAACATAAAGCTATATATGCTGTATTAAAAGTGCTGTAGTGGTGCTGCTGTTGCATGCCTGTGGCTTTTCCTTTTGTAATATCAACTGTAGAGTGAATGCAACTTACAATTGTTAAGAAAATAAATTTAAAATATGCTAGTTTTAAAACTTAACATGTCTTGATTGAAATAGCCTAATTGTAGTTTTGAAATTAGTAACTGATTCTGGCCTATTGACCTTTATTTTACCTGTAGTTACAGCAGATCGTTTCCTAAGATCTTTTGATCTGCCCTTTGTCTGTGTGGGAAAACAATCAGGAGAAGTTCCACCTTTCACACTCACCTGTGAAAAGCCAATAAAACAGCAGGAGTTCAGGAGAAGCTCTGCTCTCATTTTGTTTAGATAATGGGGACAAATGGTCTTAGATCGTGACTTGCAGGGAGCTTTAAAATGGTCAGAGACAGCTTCTGGTTGGATGAGCAAAGATACGCCTTATTTGAATAAATTAAAGACAAGAATACACCTTTACTATAAAAGTTTGTAC
>NW_015117403.1:17621-18466 GCF_001443285.1 Poecilia latipinna
AAATTTGATTTTTTTTTTTTTGTTGAATGTTTTTTTTAAAATTTATTTACCCCAAAGAAAAAAAAAAAAAAAAAAAAAAAACATTTTTAGTTTTCTGAAAAATTCACCAACTGTTTTCAGATTAAAAACTTATTCTGCCCTATTGACCTTTATGTTACCTGTAGTTACAGCAGATTGTTTGCTAAGATCTTTTGAACTGCCATTTATCTGTGTGGGGAACAATCAGGAGAAGTTCCAGCTTTTACACTGATCTGTGAAAAGCCGTAAAACAGCAGGAGTCCAGGCCAATAGAGGAGAGTCTCTGCTTCCACTTTGTTTAGACAAAGGGGACAAATGGCCTTAGATCGTGGAAACAAATTGCAGGGAGTTCCTGGCTTTGGAGAGGGTCAGAGACAGCTCCTGGTTGGATGAGCAAAGATATGCCTCATTTGAATAAATTAAAAGACAAGAATACGCCTTTACTATAAAAGTTTCTACACAGGAGTAACAAATTAGATTTGCTCTTGCAATTCTCCAAAGACGTCTTTGCTTTTCTTTCTTTCTTTCTTTCTTTCCTTCTTCTTCTTTTCCATTTGTCTCAGGTACATGAATGTATGTCTCTGTTGTTCTGCAGTTTCTGTTGTAATTTCATACGTTGTCCTCCATTGGATTAAACTCTGTAATTCTGTGACGTCAACACTCATTGTTGTTTTCTGAGTGGTTTCACTTCGGCCCACCGGGAGAACCTGGGATCTGTGAGAGGAAGATAGAGCCAGAGATTTTTCCTAAAATATTAAAACTTACAATCTTCTTCTTCAACATGCCATGAATTAAACATCTAATTTTTAGTTTTGCAAAAGTAAAAA
>NW_015117404.1:0-1882 GCF_001443285.1 Poecilia latipinna
GATCTGCAAACTAATTCATCCATGTCAGGGAAGGAGGTAAAATAAGGGAGTTTGTTGCTAAAACACAAATAATAATGCTAGTCATTTTCTATTCCACTCTGGAGTTGCCCACGGTGAGAGGCACCAGGCAGGAGTGGGCATACTTGTTGCCCCCCATCTTGGCGCCTGTACGTTGGGGTTTACCCCGGTGAACGAGAGGGTAGCCTCCCCCCGCTTACGGGTGGGAGGATGGGTTCTGACTGTTGTCTGTGCTTACGGGCCGAACAGCAGTTCAGATTACCCACCCTTCTTGGAGTCCTTAGAGGGGGTACTGGAGAGTGCCCCTCCTGGGGACTCCCTTGTTCTGCTGGGGGACTTCAACGCTCACGTGGGCAATGACAGTGAGACCTGGAGGGGCGTGGTTGGGAGGAACGGTCCCCCGATCTGAACTCGAGTGGTGTTCTGTTGTTGGACTTCTGTGCTCGTCACGGATTCTCCATCACGAACACCATGTTCAAGCATAAGGGTGTCCATATGTGCACTTGGCACCAGGACCCCCGAGGCCGCAGTTAGATGAACGATTTTGCGATCGTTTCATCGGATCTGCGGCCGTATGTCTTGGACACTCGGGTGAAGAGAGGTGCGGATTTGTCCACTGACCACTACCTGGTGGTGAGTTGGCTCCGGTGGTGGGGGAGGAAGCCGGTCAGACCTGGCAGGCCCAAATGTGTAATGAGGGTCTGCTGGGAACGTCTGGCGGAGTCCCTTGTGAGACGGAGCTTTAACTCCCATCTCCGGCAGAACTTCGAACACGTTCCGGGGGAGGTGGGGGACATTGAGTCTGAATGGACCATGTTCCATGCCTCCATTGCCGAGGCGGCTTATCGGAGCTGTGGCCGCAAAGTTGTCAGTACCTGTCGCGGCGGCAACCCTCGAACCCGTTGGTGGACACCTTCGGTGAGGGATGCTGTCAAGCTGAAGAAGGAGTCCTATCGGACCTTTTTGGCCTGTGGGACTCCAGAAGCAGCTGATGGGTACTGGCAGGCGAAGCGGCATGCGGCTCGGGTGGTCGCTGAGGCAAAAACCCGGGCGTGGGAGGAGTTTGGAGAGGCCATGGAGAAAGACTTCCGTACGGCTTCGAGGCGATTCTGGTCCACCATCCGGTGTCTCAGGAGGGGGAAGCGGTGCAGCACCAACACTGTTTATAGTGGGGATGGTGTGCTGCTGACCTCAACTCGGGACGTTGTGGGCCGGTGGGCGGAATACTTCGAAGACCTCCTCAATCCCACCAACATGCCTTCTGTTGAGGAAGCTGAGCCTGTGGACTCTGGGTTGGGCTCTCCAATCTCTGGGGACGAGGTCGCCAAGGTGGTTAAGAAGCTCCTCAGTGGCAGGGCCCCGGGGGTGGATGAGATCCGCCCGGAGTTCCTTAAGGCTCTGGATGTTGTAGGGTTGTGTTGGCTCACGCGACTCTGCAATATCGCATGGACATCGGGGGCAGTTCCCCTGGATTGGCAGACTGGGGTGGTGGTCCCCCTGTTTAAAAAGGGGGACCGGAGGGTGTGCTCCAATTACAGGGGGGTCACACTCTTAAGCCTCCCTGGTAAGGTCTATTCAGGGGTTCTGGAGAGGAGGGTCCGTCGGATAGTCGAACCTTGGATTCAGGAAGAGCAGTGTGGTTTTCGTCCTGGTCGTGGAACACTGGACCAGCTCTACACCCTCAGCAGGGTCCTGGAGGGTGCATGGGAGTTCGCCCAACCAGTCTACATGTGTTTTGTGGACTTGGAGAAGGCGTTCGACCGTGTCCCTAGGGGGGCTTTGTGGGGGTTCTCCGGGAGTATGGGGTACTGGGCCCTTTCATACGGGCTGTCAGGTCCCTGTATGACCGGCAGACTCGAGTCTG
>NW_015117404.1:4351-4631 GCF_001443285.1 Poecilia latipinna
CGCTCCTCGACGGCGACCAGTCTTTCCGTACAATCCGCCTGTCTGGATACACCGCCTCCCCGCAATCGCCGCCGCTCCGTCTTCTCCTCCGTTCCTTTTCCGTGCGTCCTCTCTGCTTGTGTCCTTTTTAATTGTCATGACAATCTCCACGCTAATTAAGCAGATGTATAACACCTGCGCCGGTGCAGTGGGCCTCTCTGAGTATCCGGGCACGTGACCTCAAAAACAACCAATCAGAAAAACATGCAAAACAATAACTCAAAAGTTTAACTCAACTAAA
>NW_015117404.1:10804-11969 GCF_001443285.1 Poecilia latipinna
AAATATAAGCAATCAAAACAAATATAAAAGAAAACATAAATAGAACTCCAAAAAAGGAAAACAGAGGTCACATTACCACAAAAACATTGATGTGATCATTTAAATGGCTTAAACCTTTTGATCACACTGTGTTAATGCCATGGTTAGTGTTTCTCTGTTTCATAAGCAAATCACAAAATCACTGAGAGCAGTAATTACCTTATTTTGCAGAAAAGAGTATGTCTAACAAGAGCATGAAAGATATGAATGGAAAAATATACAAACATGTACATTCTGGAAGTTTTTTTCCAGAATTTTAAAATTTAAATCTGAGGGGAAATTATGGTTTCTATGGCGTTTTAATCTGTGTAGAAATGTCAAGTCTGTCAAAGTTTGAATTGATCTGAACAGAATTTACAGTCAGTCAATAAATGAATATATGCATTTCAATAAGGCTCATTGTCAGATTAATTTACCTTTAGAAAATGTAAAACCTTGAAGCAGGTAACATACTTTAAGATTACATTTCTGTATAATTTTTTTTGTTGGTCTGATGCAATATTCCAATTTTAAATATTGTGTTTTCACTAAGTGTAAGTGGAAAATCACATCAGAAATAAAGACTTTCAGACCATCTGTGTGTAACTTGTTTATATCATGCATTTCATTAAGTGTTTAAGTTCTGAAATATGCAGACATCAATAAAATTCAAATTTATTGAATAAGTCTTTAAATGAAAGACTGCCCAAGTAAATAACTTACTTTTCAGGTGATTTTTATTCAGAGAAAAGTTTAACCACACCAACCTGAACCTACTAGAGACTAAGTGAACCTTAGACCCATACCAGGTTATGCCCACCTTGACAGCAATAGTTGCTAACAAATGCAACTTTAAATTGGTAATGAAATTTACATTACCGTTGAAGATTTTTAGCCAGTTATTCTTTACAAAACAGGTAGAAATCCAACACATTGGAGTTTTTTAAGCATGAATGGCCTGTTTAAGGTCACAAACCATCACACTGGTTTTAAATTTAAATATTATGCTTCCCTAAAAGTTAGGTTTTATTTTTGTTTGTTTATTTGTTTTCTTTGCTTGTTTTAGATTTTTATGTATCTGTGTTTGTGTATTTGTTGCAGTCAGTTTTTGATCTGAAATGACATTGACCTCAAATCTGCTGCTCCA
>NW_015117404.1:16877-18432 GCF_001443285.1 Poecilia latipinna
CCTGAGAATTTATATCCATACTTTAACAGTTTTTTATTTTCATTAACCATATTGTGGTTTTGGAGCTGTGATAATATGAAAGAAAGTAGAGCTTGAGTAGGAGGCTGATATATAGAAAGTGTTTAAAGGTTTTCTTCCAGTTAGTGTGCCTGTGTGGATACTATTGATTGTAGCACCTGCTCTTTCTGTGCCGCTAACTGGAAGAAAACCTTTAAACACTTTCTATATATCAGCCTCCTACTCAAGCTCTACTTTCTTTCATATTATCACAGCTCCAAAACCACAATATGGTTAATGAAAATAAAAAACTGTTAAAGTATGGATATAAATTCTCAGGTCTTAGAGGTCAAGCCAAGTAATTGAAAACATGACATAAACCCCAGGACACTGATAAAGCACATCTTCTGGTAAACGCTTTATCTAAGCAGGATATAATGCTTGGTGGGCATGAATAGGCCCTACAATCACTCTGTCAATAAGTATTGTTAAACATTAAGCAGGTAACCATAAAAACATATATAAAACCATATAAAAGGACCGGAAATCATTTCATTTAGTCTGAGTTTTGGAGACAGTATCAACATGAATTTCAATACTTGGATGTTGGTGTTGTTCTGTGGTCTAACTCTGGCCCAGGATGATGTTCAGGAAACAGAAATCAGTGGTGAAACACTGTCAAGTTTTCCTGAAATGTCAATCTTGCTCCAAGAGCTCGGTGCTGTGAAAGCAAAACTAGAAGCTGTGGAAACAAAGCTGAAAGAGAAAAGTGAAGCCTTGGAAACAAAGCTGAAAGAGACCAAAAGCCAGGTTCTGGTGGTTAACGATAAAGGTAAATCCTTGGAAACAAATCTGGAAGAGACCAAAAGCCAGGTTCTGGTGCTTAATGAGAAAAGTAAATCCTTGGAAACAAAGCTGAAAGAAACTGAAAACCAGGTCTTGGTGCTTCAGGAGAAAGGTAAAGTAATATATTTTTTTTACTGGTTTCTCAGTTTCACTGAGGTCTTTGAAACAGCTAAAACCATTCTACATTTTTTTTTTTTTTGTAGAAGCATACAAGGTAGTTTTCAGTGCTGGAATAGGTGGTGGAGCCATTGGACCCTTCAGCACATCAAAGACCTTGGTCTACACACGAGTCATAACGAATCTGGGCAATGCCTACAGTCAACACACTGGTAAGTTGAGTTGTTGTAATTTTCCATTCCAAATATTCTGGAAAGACTCATTTAATTGTCCAGAATTTTCACTTTCCAATTTAAACCTAAAATAATATCTGGGAATGAAAGTCATTATGTAATATAAAAATTGAAACAGGCATTAAAGTCTCCTTATCTGTCGCCCCCAAAACACTTACATGTAAGTCTGGAGGCTCAGTGAAACATAAACATGAACATGAAGTCAAAGCAATAGAATTTATTTGACTCTTTGTTCCCACAGGTATCTTTGTTGCACCTGTTAGAGGCATGTACTACTTCTCCTTTTTCTATCATGCTGGTGGAGGACATCCTGTGGGTCTGCGCCTCATGAAGAACAATCAGGTTGTTGTGCAGAGCTCTGA
>NW_015117405.1:0-782 GCF_001443285.1 Poecilia latipinna
GGTGTCATGGAAGCAAACACAACTTGCTTGGCTTTGCAGAAAATGTGCTAAGTTTTGCTCGTCGCTATGAGCAAACGTTTGGCATAGTCCTTAGTGAATTGTCGAGTGTTCTTTGCCCTTCAAGCATACCGCACACAAAGGCATCTCACCATCTGGTGAAGGAAGTCAGGATGGCCGAGTGGTCTAAGGCGCTGCGTTTAGGCCGCAGTCTCCCCTGGAGGCGTGGGTTCGAATCCCACTTCTGACATACTTGCTTTAATTTAAGAATGAACAAGTCTCAGTGTCTTGATGCAGGGTCTGCCAACAACTGTGGGAGATGTTCAGTGGTTCTCCAAAACTCAACACATTTACTTACACTGGTGGCATGGAAGCAAACACAACTTGCTTTGCTTTGCAGAAAATGTGCTAAGTTTTGCTATGAGCAAACGTTTGGCATAGTCCTTAGTGAATTGTCAAGCAATCTTTGCCCTTCAAGCATACCACACAAAAAGTCATCTCACCCTCTGGTGCAGGAAGTCAGGATGGCCGAGTGGTCTAAGGCGCTGCGTTTAGGCCGCAGTCTCCCCTGGAGGCGTGGGTTCAAATCCCACTTCTGACAGATTACTTTGCTTTTAAGAAAGTGCATCATGTTCGTGCCAGGAAAAGGTGTCATTTGAGGCAGAACAAGAGAGTCTATGGTCAACTTTGCCAACATTTGTGGGACATGTTGAGTGGTTCTCTAGAATAAAATCATTCAAAGCTTACAATGTTAAACTCAACCCATAATTTGGCAGAAAAAGTGC
>NW_015117405.1:6666-7480 GCF_001443285.1 Poecilia latipinna
AGGTGCAGTTTATGTCATTTGAAGCAGAACAAAAGAGTCTATCGTCAAGTTTGCCGACAAGATTAGTGGGACATGTTCAGTGGTACTCCAGAATAAAATCATTCAAAGCTTATTATGGTAACAATTTATAAGGGGGCCATGGCTGGAATGCAAACTCAACCCGTAATTTGCAGAAAACCTGCTGAATTTTGCTTCTTGCTATGTTCAAATAGTCTATTTTCCTTCTTGAATTGTCGTGTTGATCGCCCTTTGAGCATACCGCATGGGGACGCATCTCACTCTACGCTCATCTAAGTCAGAATGGCCGAGCGGTCTAAGGCGCTGCGTTAAGGTCGCAGTCTCTCCTGGAGGCGTGGGTTCAAATCCCACTTCTGACACACTTGCCTTATTTTAAGAATGAACACGTCTCAGTGTCTTGATGCAGGCAAAGCAGGAGAGTTTCTGGTCAGGTCTGCCAACAAATGTGAGAGATGTTCAGTGGTTCTCAAAAACTCAACACAATTTCTTTCACTGGTGGCATGGAAGCAAACACAACTTGCTTTGCTTTGCAGAAAATGTGTTAAGTTTTGCTCGTCGCTATGAGCAAATGTTTGGCATAGTCCTTAGTGAATTGTCAAGCAATCTTTGCCCTTCAAGCATACCACACAAAAAGTCATCTCACCCTCTGGTGCCGGAAGTCAGGATGGCCGAGTGGTCTAAGGCGCTGCGTTTAGGCCACAGTCTCCCCTGGAGGCGTGGGTTCAAATCGCACTTCTGACAGACTTGCATTAATTTAAGAATGAACGAGTCTCAGTGTCTTGATGCAGGCAAAGCA
>NW_015117405.1:12055-15647 GCF_001443285.1 Poecilia latipinna
TGCTGCTTTTAACTCACATTCACGGAAATCTGCAGCACTTGGAATGGTCAAACTAAGCCTGGATTACTTCTGAAATCATTACAGATTCCATAAAACTCTGTATTGTTCAGTTTGTTGAAGGGTAATTGTTTTTGTTTGCTTGTTCACTACATCAGACAGAATTGGTTATTCTACTCCACGTCACTTCAAATTTTCTAAAACACGATTTGTGATTTTCATAATTTAGTTTGCGAAAACTCAAAACATTAGAATATATTTATTTATTTATTTATTTATTTATTTATTTAGCAATTATGCAAAATTAATTCAGAAATGTAGGATTATACTCCTCCGTGGCCACAGTTTTCTTTTCTTTCACTCTCCAGTAGCCTTAATTCTTTGTCACATTACATTTAATCCCGAAAGCTGAGACACCTACAAATGGCACTCTCAGGCTTCCATACATAACACTGTTTCCCTTCAAAACAAATGTCAGTTTGCGCCCGTAAAAGAAAGCGACCCGTTACCATAGAAACGACGAGAGTTTACTATAGAAGCGAATTACATTCAGAAAAAAAAAATAAATAAAAAAAAATAATCTGGAGGCCGACGGAAACATAGCAAAAATGTTTTCCAAAATGACCAGCGACCGGAAGGTTTGTCCGTAAGTTCTCCCCCCCGCCTCCCCCGAACCCCATGCGAAGTTCAGCCGAACCCGGTCCGGTCCGGTCCGTCGTGGACAACACGTTTGTTCTATGTTTGTGTTTGCAGGACGATTAATCCGACTGTCAAAGCCGCGATGACAGGACGGGACTTTATAGCAGCGCAGATGGAGCTGAGGCAGATGGAACAAGATCGGGAGCAGCTCAAGCAGAAGGCCCATGAGCGGAAACAGGTTTGGGACGGTCTGTCCAGCGGTTCTGATCCAGCTGAAGGAGACACTGTCCTAACGACGCTGGTTTTAATTCTGCTGCTTTTAACTCACATTCACGGAAATCTGCAGCACTTGGAATGGTCAAACTAAGCCTGGATTACTTCTGAAATCATTACAGATTCCATAAAACTCTGTATTGTTCAGTTTGGTGAAGGGTAATTGTTTTTGTTTGCTTGTTCACTACATCAGACAGAATTGGTTATTCTACTCCACGTCACTTCAAATTTTCTAAAACACGGTTTGTGATTTTCATAATTTAGTTTGCGAAAACTCAAAACACTAGCTTTTTTTTTTTTTTTTTTTTTTTTTTTTTTTTTTTTAAAGTTTTTTTTTTTCCTTAAAACCCTTTTCGCCCACCGGGAGACACACGTAACGCCACGCNTTTATTTTTTTGAGTTGCACTAACAAGACAGATGGACAGAACCTTCCAACGTTTGGCTGCTGCAGCCAGTGGCGGAGCTAGACTTTTAAAGTTGGGGGTGGGGGGGGGGCAAGGAGGGCCAGGACTACCTCTGGGGGAGTAAAATTTAAAATGTGTGTGCGCACATCTATATATCTATCTAGTCGATTATATATATATATAATTTTAAAAAATAACCAAACTGAATATTTGGGCTTATTTTTTTAAGCCCCTCTGTCATTTGACAGGTTATAATTAACACCTTTGACTGGTTCACATGGAGACATGACAGACTTTACGCAAAGAGTTCATCGCAGAGGCAACTAAAATCAATCAATAAAAAAATCCTTTCTGAATATCATCTCATGGACACTGAACTAAATGCGTCTTTCAGACCGGGAGCTGACAGCGTGTTGAAGAGTGATGGACAGGACACCTTGGTTAGGAAGCTCATTGCAAATCTTTAGTTGAAATGGCGCCTTTAACTCCAGTCTCCAGTACAGAACAGAGAAAACTAAAGACAATGCAACGTTGTTTTAATCCATTTATAGTCTAAACAGAGGAGCCAGCAATTTATTTTGAGGAAATAAATAAAGGTGCAGAAGTTAATTAGATCCATGCGCAGTCCGTTGCACAACCAATGCGGACGTGGCTCCGCCGCTGCGAAGAATTAAACTTAACACGCCCTGCAGTTTTAACAAAAGGAGTTGAAGATGTTTCCCTCCCGCACCCAGAAGGAGAGCGATGCTCAGAAGGAGCGCGGCAGACGTAACATCTGTCCGTTTTGGAGAAGCGAAACCATGCAAAAAATAAAAATAAAAAATCCTGGCAAAAACGCACGCCCGAACCACGCACAAGGTTAAAAAAAAAAATAAAAAATCTCGCAAAGTTCAATTGTTCAGTTTGGTTCGATACAGATCCAACTGTCGATGAACCAGTGCAGATTTCTCTGCAGATGCGACCAGGAAGAATTTGTGAAGCTGTGAGTTCAGACCGCAGCGGCTGAATTACTGGTAATTTAAGTGGAGTCGCTTAATTTCATTTGTTATAAGTTATTGGAGCCACAGCCAGTGGTTTGTGCATTTTTCTGTTTTATGTGTGATGGGAAATATACAATATATAGTTACACTGCTTACGTTAATGGTGTTTTAAAAACAAAACCAGTAAAAACTTAACTGAGTTAATATGTCAGATTCCCTCCTCACCCTCGTCTTGATAAGACCAGAGAGCAGTCCGCTGGTTTCGTGTCCAGACTGTAATAAAGCGCAGCTGACACTTGGTGCGCAGACAGTTTCAACTTTACGCACAGAGAACATCACGGAGCTCATTATTAATCATACTAAGAATAATATCTGTCAGAGAATCATCTCTGATCTGGACGCTTTAACGGACCAGAGGCTTTGGAGCGTCTAGCGCAGCTGATCCGCTTCTGCGGGGTTTTTCTCCCGCCGAGAGAAGTGAGTGCGGGATCAGGAAACGATCAGAGTTCTGCCGTCTTCTAATCACTTCATTTCGTGAAATGTTACCTGATTTCAAAAACGGTCTCGCAGAGAAATACTAAATGTTTTGTTTGATGACTACAAATTGGAAATAAAATTATTTTTTTCTTTGGCGGACAACGAAAAAACTCCAGCGCAACCTCTGCTCCAAACTACGAACATTGTCGGCCCTCTTCGTTTTTTTTGTGGAGGATCAGTAAATAACTTATTGGTGTTTTACAACCACCAGGTATGAAGTGCTTTAGCCTTTGAGTTGCACCACAGCGCAGCACATTTGAAACATCCAGGAGAACAATGTCAGCTCGTTTTTATGAGTACAAGTATAAAGGAGGCTGGTATCGCGCCTGATATAAATTTATTTATTTATGTAATCACATAGACTTATGTAAAGTTTTATACATTTTCTTTTCATATATTTTTTATTGTTTTTCTTCTTTAGATATTAGGTTGGCTTGGAATGATTCCAAATAATGTACAGGAATGACCTGGTGCAGTTACATGTCAATTATCAGGGGAGGTCACTAGGGGGGCCAATCAGATGACAGGGGGGGCACTGGCCCCCCTGTCCTCCCTCTGGCTCCTCCTCTGCAGAAGACCCATGAGCAGAAACAGGTTTGGGATGGTCTGTATAGCGGTTCTGACCCAGCTGAAGGAGACACTGTCCTAACGACGTTGGTTTTAACTTTGCTGCTTTTAACTCACATTCACGGAAATCTGCAGCACTTGGAATGGTCAAACTAAGCCTGGATTACTTCTGAAATCATTACAGATTCCATAAAA
>NW_015117405.1:21913-24399 GCF_001443285.1 Poecilia latipinna
AGGACTGATCAGAAAAAGATAAACATATTTTAACCAAAAATGCAGAAGACAGAAACACACGCAAGCTATTTATGCTGAAGTCAGACATCGGGTTTTTGCGGTTCTGATGCTGTTTTCTACATGTTAAACCTGCTGAGACATTTGAAGATCAAGTGACGGTTCAGTTAACACCGCATGTCATCTCTACCACCCTCTAACAAGTATACTGTACGTTACGCAGTGTAAGGATTAGATTAATAAGCTCTATCTTAGAAAAACTAATAGTTGAAAAAGTATTTCCTTTGCCTGAATTTATTATTTTTTGATTAATACATTTGGTGGAAACCATCCTGACATCACTGCAGGGGCTCTTCGATATCTGGAGGTACAGCCAATCAGCAAGTAATATGAATGGCTCTCTTGGATTGGCTGCTTTGCAAATGCCAGCTAATAGCGTGTCAAGCAGCACTTTCACATTTTAAAGATGTACACAAAAATCTGTGAAAAAGTGGGTTTTTTGCAAATAATTTAGAGTTACGTTCAACAGACAAATGTGTGAATAGGTGCATCTGCAGGTAACGAGTGTGGAGAGTCCGTTGTAATTTTTTGCATCTTTTAATGTTAGTCTTTGAAATATCACAGTGTGTACATGAGTTTATGTTTGTCTGTCTTATCCCATCATTTTTAGTATTTGAGTAGCTTTGATTTCAAATAGCTTTTTACTTTTACTTGAGTAAAACCTTTGGGTCCTCTGCCCAACTCTGATTAAAACTTGAACTGTGGAAATTTGAAAAATCTAAAACCAGGACTCGTTTTTTACTTTATTTTTATTTTAACTTTTCCATTTGGACATCTGAGAAAAAAAAACAACAACAACATGATAGTGGATCTATCCCACCTGTCCTTTTCCTACACACATAACGCCCTCCACTATAGTCCACTTCCTGCTTTAGGAGTGCTCTCCGGTCCGACATGCATTCAAACCGCGCCAGAGTTCACTTTAACCGAACTGAGACCAAGGCTTTCAGGCGGGCCGGAGTTTTGCTTTTTGGGTCGATTGCACACTCACACCTTCCGAAACAAACCGGACTTTCTGGGCAAACGAACTGGATTTCAATTAAAGCGGACTAAACAGGGCCGGTGCGAACGCACCCTTAAATTTGTTTTGAACTTCGCATTTATTTTTGCTCCCGTTTGTCACCAGGCGACCCTAACTCTGTGTCTCGCAGTTTACCAACGTGGACGAGCTCGCGGGTTACTTTGAGAACCTCCTCTACATCAGGGATCAGCTGTACCAGAGGGAGACTCAGGTGCAGGAGCGCATGGAGGAGCAGAAGAAAGCCTGCCAGATCCTGAAGGACAAGCACAACCTGGTGTGGCTGCAAAAGAACAACCACCTGTCGCAGCTCCAGACCGAGCTGGAAAAGGCCCGCTCTGAAGCTCTGATATGGGTACGGGAGCGCCTAATCACAGCCTCATCGTAGCCTGGAAGCTAAAGACGCTCCGAGAGAAGCTCAGGTGTCGCTTGTGTTTCTGCAGGAAAGGCAGTGGAACCAAATTCAGGAAACGGCTGCAAAGAAGACGCTGGAGCTGGGCCAGATTACGTATGCGACCCTTAACCTGTTCGAAATGGCCGGCGGGGTGACTGGAGTGGGCGGTTTGCACATCCACGACACGGAGAAACAACTGGAGGCGGTAAGTGACCTGAGGGAAGAAGCGTAAGGCAGCCGGAGTAAGAAAAGAAAGAACTGATGGGTGTGTGTGTGTGTGTGTGTGTGTGTGTGCGTGTGTTTCCTCCTCAGATCAAGAACTTCATGATGGACCACACAGACATTGTGAAACATTATCAGACACACATGCATCGAGAAGCCAGAGGAAGCAAATCAGAAAACATAGGAAATACTAAGTAGCAAACTGTTTAACCTTGTCCCAGTGTTGTGATGTTACAGTGTCTATGTCAAACAAAATAAAAAGCAGAAATTACTTTTCTTCTCTTTGTTTGTGTTGTTTTTTTTTTACCCAAACTTAGAGACTGAACCCTATTTTTCATTCTTTGAACACTATTGGGTAGAAAAGTTGGATGGAAGTTGATTGTTGCAGTTTGTAGGATGTGTGGATTCTGGTGCAACACTTGCGCAAGATGTTTTACATTATATTTAATATTCTAATTTTTTTTTTTATAAAACCTCATGATATAAATTGAAAAAAAGTACTCCTGCAAAACAATTTGAAAAGTTGGATTTTCTGTGTCCGGCACTTACAGGATTAAGGTTGGTTTTGATTTCCCAACTTATCTTATCCTTGTTTTATCTGTTCCTGTTGCAAAAACACATAATTCCTGATATAATTCCCCCAGGTTTTATGGTCAGCTCTTGGGATTAGGCTTTCCCCCTCATCCCTGGACCCGCCTAAAACAGGTAAACGGAAAAACTAAGTACACCCCATGATCCAGCAGCTGGAATACTCACCTCGTGCAGCGTTTTTTTGTTTTTTTTCTATTGGATATT
>NW_015117405.1:25302-30464 GCF_001443285.1 Poecilia latipinna
GAATTTATAGCAGCGCAGATGGAGCTGAGGCAGATGGAAAGAGATCGGGAGCAGCTCAAGCAGAAGGCCCATGAGCGGAAACAGGTTTGGGACGGTCTGTTTTGTTTGTTCACTACATCAGACAGAATTGGTTATTCTACTTCACGTCTTCAAATTTTCTAAAACACGGTTTGTGATTTTCATAATTTAGTTTGCGAAAACTCAAAACATTAGCATTTTTTTTTTTACAGTTTTGTTGTCTTAAGGCGCTTTCGCACTGTACGGTACTGTACGGTACGGAACGGTACGGTACGGAACGGAACGGTTCCAGCCCTGTTATGTTCGCATTGCACTGAGGGCGCCATCGAAGCGGTGCAGGACGTCATTATTTTTAAAACTAAACAATGTGGTTTGAGTTGGTTGGTTGATAACTGCCAATTTAATAAAAAATATTACAAAGAGCACTCTTTACAAAATATAGTAGTGAGAGCCAGCTGTCAACGGAAAATCAACGTCTGACTCCATAACAACCAGCGGCCAATCAGCTGCTGGTTCTAAGCAGAACCGCTTGGCCGGTACGATTGGAACCACAGCTCTTGTGGTTCCATGGGGCTGGGTGGAACCGGTCGCAAGTTGTAACGCGAACACGCTCAGAACCGTTCCGTTCCGTTCAGTGCGAAAGCGCCGTTAGTGTGGTTTCAGATTTGACGACTAAACCAGGGACCAAAACCCTTTACCATCCAAAAACCCGTTTCAGTGTCTTACCAAATGAAATTTGCTCACAGCCCTTTCTTGTATTACTTGAATCAATAAAAAGTTTTTTTCACTGCTGCTTTTAGATTTTAGAAGACAGAAAAATTAGATAAAAAATGTTTTATGTGATGCATTTCCCTTGAATCCTACATTTCTGAAATGTTGAAAGTCAGCTTGTGACCTAATAAAAAGTGAATGTGATGCAGAGGGTTTCCCAAAAAACACAGAGATAGTGTTTGTAATTATGTTTGAGTTATTACGACCCACAAGTGACTTTGGAGCTGCCGGTTGCAGACCGCTGACCTCGATCACGACCTTAACAAGACCATGAAGCAGGAGAGACAGATTTGACTAGATTTGTTCAAACCTTTGACCAGATGTTTAGAAATAAATAAAAGCAATTTCTCTCTCTCTCTCTCTCTCTCTCTCTTATACCGCCTTTCTTGTTGGTTCAGTTTAAAACACCTGCACAGCTCAATTGATTGCTGAAATAGATCACAAGGAGAGGTTTATGTTAAAAACACAACAGGAAGCTCAAATCTGGGCAGAATTATGCTGTAGCAGAGATTATGCAAAACACAGTTGGTGCTTTGTGAAACGTTCCAGTGGGATGGATTTTAATGCTGTCTCAGGCCAGACAAAACATTTGGTTTAAACTTAGCCTTAGGCTTAGATATCTTAGCCACCAAGGCATAAGTTAGAACTGTTTATTTTTTATGATGTAACATTTTCCATTTATGTAATCCTAATTTTTTAAACATCCAGCTCTGTTTGTTTACTTCTTTATATCTAGAATCATAATGTTTTCATTGTATGCCATGTCAAAACTCATATTGTATGACTCATATGACTATAACTGAATATCTGTTTTGTTAATGTTTGTTTGTTGTTTTTTTGTTTGTTTGTTTTGTGGCAGTATTTGATTGATCTACATCGCCGTAATGAGGAGCTGAAGCAAATCGCAAAGGAAGCACGTGAGCAACGCTTCAAGCTGGAAATGTTTTTTCGGGTACTTCCAAAAATCACACACACACATACACACACACACACACACACACACAAACATGTTTATCAAGTTTTCAAGTTTGACATTCTGTAAGACATTATTGAACACTGCTAAATATTCATTTTTATATTAAAGTGTGCTCACATATAAATGTTTAATCCTGTTTTTTCTCTGAAAAGAAAGATCTCAACAAACATTTGTTTACTAGCTGGGGAATAAAGATAGGACATGCTCCCCCTTGACAAACTAGTCATTTTCCTTTTTAACTACAGTCATTTCTGTAAGATACTTCCTATTGCCATCCACCAGACATCTGTTTGAGGATAGTTAGTCCAGTCTTCACTTTCAACTATAGGATTTTTTTTACAGGCGTCTCCTGTTTGTACGGCTTGTTTCAATTCACCCAAAAGCACCTCTGTGAGATGAAGATTGGAGCTTCGACTCAATCTGTCAGACTTCAGTTTGGCCTTCAGGTTGGGCTCGGCGATACGGCGTAAAGTCTATATCATGATATGTTGAGCAGTTCACCTCAAAAACAGTAAATGGAGTATTGTTATATTCCACCTCTGACTGCGTTGGGTAGCGCCGTGAGACGAGCGCTACGTAACGGCAGCGTTCTCCAAACTTCAGCCAGGCAGTCCTACAAAATGTTGCCAAACAACATTTGAAAATTCTTCCGTTTTCTCGACCATCTCTTTCACTTCTTGTGAAGTCTGGATGGGGTGAAGTCACGTGGCTACGGACTGTCTAAAAGAGACATGCGCATAGCCTAACTACACACAGCCAAAATAGACAAAAATGACTTTTCTTTTCATTTTCCCAGGCTTAATTTCATTTTTTTCTTATGGTGTGTTCACACCAAACGCGTTACGCTTGTCAAAAACGCATCTGACGCTTCAAGTTCGACGCGTGTGCCCTTTGAATGCAGATGCTTGACATTTTGCTGTACACCTAGCGTTTCGTGCATCGGGCGCATCTGGTTTACATTCAAAGTCTATGTGGAGGTGCGTCAGAAGTGTCAAAATCGCTCTCGCTCTTGTTTTCCATTGCTGGCCTATTTATCGAAGGTGTTGGATGTGCTTGCCTCGTCCAACGCTCCAAACGCTTCAGACTGCTCCATGCTAAACGCACGAAACATGCCACGACAAGCTCTTGACGCGCCTTCACGTAGACGATTGGCGTGAACACGCCATTAGGCTTTATTCCTTTCTTGTGTCCTACTCTTTGATGAACCAGACCTTGACATGCTGGCGGTTGTATCGAATCTCCTCCACTTGTAGACTATGTTCTGTACAGTGGAGTGGCTTACCTGAAGTTCCTTGAGACTTCTTTAAACCCATTATAACGGCACTGACAGCTCTTTCCTTTGGTGCGCAACAGTCAGCACCACACCAAACTAAATGTCTGAATTTGAAACAAGCCTTCCTCAAATGATGAGTGGGAATAAATGTAGGGATGTCCTTAAATTTTTCTCACCAGAAATCACTTTTCAAACTACATCTTCAGCTTTAGGTTTTGGATTACATTACTTAAATTTCTGAGTGTGTTTCATGCTGATCTTATGTCTCCATAAATGTCCAAAAACGCACAAATTGTTTACGCGATTGTCTATGGCACTGAGTAAATCCGTCATTCTGCTCCAGGACGAAGAAACGGAATCCGACAGGTTGATGGCTGAGAAGGAGATGAAGGAGGCGTTGGAGAAGGAGGCGGAAATACAGCGGCTGAAGGAGGAGTGTGAGGAGCTGAAGAAGAGGAAGCAGGAGATGCAGCTTCAGACCCTCAAATACATACCCTACAGGGAGTTCTTGGAGCGCGTGCTCAAACTAACAAAAGTACGGAAGTGACCTGGCGTGTGGCGCAGTTTTCTTTTAATTCATTGGTAGAAATGACGAGAAAAAAAGGACACAAGTTCAGTTGAAACAGTCCAAATGAAGTTAAAAAGAAAAAAGACCTGACAAAGACATTACAGCATCCCGTAGGTTTTCACCAACATCTCCAAGATTGTCCCTTCATCTGGCAACTCTGTTGAATCCTCCACATATTCAGTACATCTTCCATATTTTCAAAATGTTAGCCCTAAAAGCTAGGACTGATCAGAAAAAGATAAACATATTTTAACCAAAAATGCAGAAGACAGAAACACACGCAAGCTATTTATGCTGAAGTCAGACATCGGGTTTTTGCGGTTCTGATGCTGTTTTCTGCATGTTAAACCTGCTGAGACATTTGAAGATCAAGTGACGGTTCAGTTAACACCACATGTCATCTCTACCATCCTCTAACAAGTATACTGTACGTTACGCAGTGTAAGGATTAGATTAATAAACTCTAACTTAGAAAAACTAATAGTTGAAAAAGTATTTCCTTTGCCTGAATTTCTTATTTTTGATTAATGCATTGGGTGGAAACCATCCTGGCATCACTGCAGGAGCTCTTCGATATCCGGAGATACAGCCAATAGCATGTCAAGCAGCACTTTCACATTTTAAAGATGTACACAAAAATCTGTGAAAAAGTGGGTTTTTTGCAAATAATTTAGAGTTACGTTCAACAGACAAATGTGTGAATAGGTGCATCTGTAGGTAACGAGTGTGGAGAGTCCACTGTAAGGATTTGCATCTTTTAATGTTAGTCTTTAAAATATCACAGTGTGTACATGAGTTTATGTTTGTCTGTCTTATCCCATCATTTTTTGTATTTGAGTAGCTTTGATTTCAAATAGCTTTTTACTTTTACTTGAGTAAAACCTTTGGGTTCTCTGCCCAACTCTGATTAAAACTTGAACTGTGGAAATTTCAAAAATCTAAAACCACGACTCGTTTTTTTACTTTATTTTTGTTTTAACTTTTCCATTTGGACATCTGAGAAAAAAAAACAACAACAACATGATAGTGGATCTATCCCATCTGTCCTTTTCCTACACACATAATGCCCTCCACTATAGTCCACTTCCTGCTTTAGGAGCGCTCTCCGGTCCGACATGCATTCAAACCGCGCCAGAGTTCACTTTAACCGAACTGAGACCAAGGCTTTCAGGCGGGCCGGAGTTTTGCTTTTTGGGTCGATTGCACACTCACACCTTCCGAAACAAACCGGACTTTCTGGGCAAACGAACTGGATTTCAATTAAAGCGGACTAAACAGGGCCGGTGCGAACGCACCCTTAAATTTGTTTTGAACTTCGCATTTATTTTTGCTCCCGTTTGTCACCAGGCGACCCTAACTCTGTGTCTCGCAGTTTACCAACGTGGACGAGCTCACGGGTTACTTAGAGAACCTCCTCTACATCAGGGATCAGCTGTACCAGAGGGAGACTCAGGTGCAGGAGCACATGGAGCAGCAGAAGAAAGCCTGCCAGAGCCTGAAGGACAACCACAACCTGCTGTTGCTGCAAAAGAACAACCACCTGTCGCAGCTCCAGA
>NW_015117406.1:0-1672 GCF_001443285.1 Poecilia latipinna
GAATATAGCAGGAAACATGAATATGAGTATAGGCGCAGCTCTTTAAGGCTATCACTAGTGGGTTTATCCCTCGCGCGCAGCGCTGCACTGAAAAAAGCTTAGTCCGGTCCACCAGGGGGAGGCCTACCTACTGGGTGAGCCCCTAACCCAGCTCCCTAACAGCCTTTTTCTTCAGCTATTCAGGAATCAGTGAGGCCCACAGCTTAAAGGGCTGCGCATGTACTCAAATCTGGGGTTACAATACATAACCAACGTTCTATTTCATATAGGCTTTGCCCTTTAACCCTTGTATGTAGAAATGGGGTCCAACCAACCCCACACANTGGAAGTTTTAAAGTGAAATTAGTTTATCTGCTGATGTTCCAAATGATCAGCTTTTTTTGGTGGGGGAAACATTAGACATTTGAAACGTCACCTTCAGGAAATCACTGAAAAACTTTTGTTAGAATACGTTGTCAAGCTCAGGAAAAAGTCCCTCTAATATTTTATTGAGCCGTTTTATGTTTTATTGCTGCCACCTTCTCTGTGGCCTTCCAACAAGCTTCCTGAATGTCACAACGTTCATTTCTGTTGAGAGTTGCATTGTTTCATTGCTGGGATTCATGAATTATTCAAAGGAGAGTTAGACTCTGTTTAAAGTCATCCCATTTTTTCTAAATTATATTATTTTATGACATAATCCCTGTTTAAAAATAAAGTCTCTTTCTTTTTTATCCACTGCTTCCCACTTTCAAGTAGTTTTCCTTCTGTTGTCCTGTTGGCACGTCCAGCCATGTTTTATCTGTGCCGCCTATCTTCACTCCAGCAGTGATCGAGTGAAAAATTCACTAACCATTGGTCAGATAATTGGACAATCTGACATTTCAAAATAAATTTGACAATGGTGTTAGACTGAAAGGTGTGGTGTGGAAGGAAAACTCCTCAAAGTTGGCTGTAGCATAAACAAAGGTGGTTTATTAGGCCTCTTTCAGCACAGCATAGCTCACGGACAAGACAAAATGACATCTTTCCCAACAGTCTCTTAGCTTTCAATCTCTCTGCTTCAGACTCTCAAGGTTTCTCCCTCTTCTTGGCTCAGCCAACAGTCTCCTTATATACTGTTGTCCCCACCTTCTCAATTAACTGCCCAGCCAATCAAAGTCCAGCAAACATGGCCCTTTCTATAAAAGAGCTGGGTTTGAGGCGGGCCTCCTCTTTGGTAGGTTCCAAGATGGCCGCTACAAGGACACACCCAAAAGGTAACAAACATTTCACAAACAAAAGGATCACATACACACATTCTAGAACTTAAATGTTACAGAAAATATTATTGCTTCTTAACAAATGGAAACACACCAACTTTGAAAAAAAGTTTCAGTTTCTATGATGAGGTGGTTTATTGGTTTATTTTGCATAACTGCAATGGAAACACTTTTCTTTGTTGATTTGTTTGATCACTGAAGGCCTGTATGAAACTAACTACATTATTTTACTTTCCACTGGAAGCATCAGCAGGGTTGCACAACTTGTTGCCAATGGAAACAGAGTTTGAGGTGGATATAATCACTTCACCTTGAAGCTGCTGGTTAAACTGGATGAGAGGTTCAGTTAAAATTGTCTCAACAGAACATGAATCTAAATTGTTCATAGAATATAGCATAGGCGTAGGAAGCGGGGGGGACATGTCCCCCCC
>NW_015117406.1:7329-13508 GCF_001443285.1 Poecilia latipinna
GAGGCCTACCTACTGGGTGAGCCCCTAACCCAGCTCCCTAACAGCCTTTTTCTTCAGCTATTCAGGAATCAGTGAGGCCCACAGCTTAAAGGGCTGCGCATGTACTCAAATCTGGGGTTACAATACATAACCAACGTTCTATTTCATATAGGCTTTGCCCTTTAACCCTTGTATGTAGAAATGGGGTCCAACCAACCCCACACACGTAAAACCTCTATCATTTGCCACAGTCCTCTACGTTTGCCTCAGTCCTCGCACACACAAGAGTTAAGGCTATTGCTAGTGGGTTAATGGTGAAGCAGGATGTAGTCTATGCCTCACTGGGTCCATCCAGACCACCACCATGAAGCATCTGCTCGCATATAACAAAAACACTCTCAGCCTAGAGTGGGTAATTACGCACTCCCGGCCTCCCATACAGCAGAAGACCAGAGAGGAGAATAACATCTCGTCAGAAAGGTTGAGACAAACAGACCTGCTGCTGTGAACAGGAACGACAAACATTACGAACTGTAACAGTGTAACAATGAACAGAACAGGTAACTTATTATACAGCACTTTGGACAACCATGTTGTTCTCAAATGCTTTGTAAATAAACATGGCAAAAATAACTATTGTGTCAGAACTCTGAGGACAGAATGGGTCATAGAGAACGTGGAAACATCATACAGGTAAAACCGAATAAATGAGCACGGAGATGACCAGGAAGCTGCCGTGCAAATGTCCTCCACAGACATTCCTCCACGCAGAGTTGTGGAGGATGAAATCCCTCTGGTGGAGTGAGCTCTCAGATTCTCTGGAGGATCCAATCCAGAAGAAGTGTAAGCCTGTGAAATGGCCTCACACAAGCAGTGAGAAAGACGCTGGGCAGACAGAGGACGCTCCACTGAGTTATCTCTGTAACGCACGAACAGATGCTGAGATCGACGCAGTGCAGACGTGAGCGCCACATAACAAGAGAGCGCGCGCACAGGGCAGAGAAGATGAGAAGCAGCTTCTGTCTCAGATTTATGAGGAGGGGGATAAGAACCCTCTAAAGATATTTCCCTTGATCTGAACGAGCTTGTGATGCTTCTATGAGTAAAAGCAGGGTTGGGATGCAGCACAGCTGAGATGCCGTCAGCTCGTATTCCGAGACGAGGTAGTAACAGAGAGAGCAGAAAAAAATTGCTCACTCTCTTTGCAGACATAAGGGCCAAGAGCAGAGCAGTTTTAAAAGACAGGAACTTAAGAGGAGCCTGATCTAAATGCTCAAATGGAGCTTCAACCAGAGCGTGAGGACCAGTATTAAATCCCACAGAGGAGCAAGTGGGCGTGACATCTGTCTGCTTCTGCACGCACCTCTCAGAAACCGCTTCATCAGCTGGTGGTTGAAGACCATTCTGTCACCAAAACCACTCATAGCAGGAGGAAATAGCTGCCGCATACGTTTTAATGGTGCTGAAAGCTAAGTTTGTCCATCAGCTGCTGGAGAAATGACAGCACTCTGTTGTCTGTGTGGATCAGAACATGTTGACCCTTCAGCAGAGGAGCAAAGTGCTGACTCACCTCCAGCACCGTGAGGAGCTCCAGCACGTTTATGTCATGTCGTCTGGCCACTGTGCTCCACCCACCTGAGACAGACACATTCCTCCCCATCCCAAAGCGTCTGTGAACACCGATAGGTGTGACGTGGGTCTGTTGAGGGGAACTCGCTCTGCCAGAATGGTGGGGCTCCCCCAGTGAATGAGATCGGCTCCCACTGAAGGAGGAGCAGAGATCATGCACAGGATCCAGGATCTATGCGCAGGCAAGCGAACCATCTCTGAAGGCGTCTCATGTGCAACAAACCCAGCAGAATCACAACATGAGATGCTGACATCATCCCCAGCAGCTGCGTGACTGAAAGAGCTGCCACTACGCTGCAGGCCTGACACGGCAGAGCTGCGCTGACAGAGCCTCGATTCTCATCATAACTGAGTTCAGCTCCACTCCCAGATAAACGATCATCTGGGACGAAAAGCCGAACTATTTTCCAAGTTGATGGAAAACAGTAGATGTGATGAGTTCCTCTGGACCGAGCCAGTAAAAGCAGGTCGTCCAGATAGAAGAGGACTCTCATCCCTGCCATGTGCAGTGGCTGCAGTGCTGCTCCCACACATTTGGAAACGTGCGCGGGGCGAGAGAATGACCGAATGCCAGAGGTTGTACTGATACTGGGTCCCTGGAAGGAGAAACGCAGATACTTCCGGTGTTTCAGTAATGATGGAGACGTGGAAGTATGCGTCTTTAAATCTATGGAGGTGAACCAGTCGTCCTGGTGAACGTTTTCCAGCACCTGTCTGATTCTCAGCATGTGGAATGACCTCTCCGCGATTGAGTTATTGAACAGGAACAGATCGAGTATTTCCAACAGGAGGTCTCACTCCTCCTGTTTTTGGGGACCAGAAAATAGCGGGAATAAAAATCTGCATTTTCTTCTCCCTAGGGATGTGGAAATAGCACCTTTCACCACAAGTTGCTGCAGCTCTGACATGAGAGCGGCGTTCTGCTCTGGAGGTGGTAGAAGCCTCTCTACGATCCCCTGCTGATTAGTCGATCCATCCACCTGTCCAGGGGACATGCGCGCCGCCACTCTGAATAATCTTAAAGCGGGCGTGCATTCATGTGAGGTGCTGTGGTTCGCATGAGCTATAGCCAAGTCAGAGCCTCTACCGCCGTCTCCTGCCTCGGAGATTCTCCGGGGGGCTCATGGGGCCAGAATGGGCTGGTTGTTGCCTCCATGCCGCATGACGCGACCACGTTCATGTCAGGCTGAGGGCGAACCCGCGCGCTTCCTGAAGGGGAGTCAGGGTGCTTAAGACGACATTTCGGCGTGGACCGCTGCTGGACCAATGACAAACAGTCGTGAGATGAGTGCGAAGCTGCAGCCGGAAACACAATAGACTTTGACTGTTCACAAAAAGCGCTCTCAGATTCAGACTGCTCAGAAGAGGAAGACTTATCCACTGAGACAGAGAAATTCTGTGTAGAAACCACGGAGCTGTGGTGCCTCCTAAACAGCTGTCTAGAGGCCGCCGGCTCGCTGTGTGTGGGGAATGTGTGCGAGGAAGCTGCTGTGAGATCAGCTGATCTGACAGTTGGAACATGCAGGGATTTTGTTCTCAGTGACATGTTTGTGTTTTATTTCAAAACATTTCACATTATCACACACATTCCTCCCAGCTAGTCATTTCCTAGCTTGACTTCTCCGTGGTCCCTGCGGCTGGCCGGTCCGGATGGTTCAGGCTGACGTCCTCTGGGAAGACTCTCGTCCTCTGGTCGCTGGCTGTCACACCGGGAAGAAACGCAGAGAAGTAGAGGATGGTGGCAGAGTGGAACCGGAAGAGGCTGCAGCAACTGTGCAGCCTCTCTCACCGGGTAATCGGGGAACCTGGCAATCAGCTGATCACGCAGATTCATGCTAAGAAGGGGCACAGGCTGCTAGACTAATCCTGACGTCCTGGCCCCAAACACATCAGCGAGGCCCTAATCCAGAGGGGTAACAGAGGGAAAACTCCGCTCAGTTAACCCTTCCACCCTGGTGATAGGCGCATAAGTGGAGACAGGTGCCCTCAGCTTCTCAGCCTCAGCCGCTGCCTCATCTATGTAAGCTATTACGGACGAAAACTGAGGCCAGATGGGGTCCGGACGGCGACTCAGGGCTAAACTGTCCCGCCAGGTCATTCGAACGTGGCGGAGGAGGTTGAGAGACGGGAAGCCCCTTAGCGCTAGCCGGATCAAGCGAGTTAGCTCGAAGAGGAGTGAGTCCACAACTAGGAGCGGGGTTGAGTCAGACATACGGACCCCGGGGTTGACTGAGTATCCATTCAGCCGCCTACCTTCCACCGCGGTGCTTCCCAGCTGGGAAGCAACAGCCGTCCTCTCTGCCAGTGGGATTATCCGATAAACGCTCAGCGTAGCTAGCATCTCTCATGAGCAGCGACCGGACTCGGTGGGCCCGGCGCCCCGCCTAGCGCCAGCCTAGAAAAGGCCAGCTCCGGCTCCTTTCTTCCAGCGGGAGGAGAGCACAGGAGCAGCAAGAGGGCTGAGGCGTTAGGGCGAGGTTGGCATGCCGGGGACCCAGGCATCCCTCGAAGATCCGGTGCCCATCAAAGGACATGATGTACCCCGTCTGACAAGACGGGCAAAACGGACTTTCGCTCTTAAAACAGTTCTATCTTAAGCTGAAGAAAAAGAGGGAGCAGTTTGTCTGGTCTGACCGCTATTTATACAGACTGGGGTGGGAGGTGGGGCCCATCCAGTAGGTGGGCGTGGACTAAGCCTTTTTTCAGCACTGCGTACGAGGGAAAAACCCACTAGCGATAGGCTTAAAGGGCGAAGCCTATACGAAATAGAACTAAAAGACTTAGAAATGTGAAATGTCTCGAGTCAGTGTTTGAAAGAAAGAAAAAAAAACAATTGTCTTTATTGCTGTCAAAGCAGTTGTTACTCTGCCTGCTCTGTTAATGTGTGCCGACGTTACACATAAAGGGATAAACCTGAAAGTGATTTTCATAAAATTAAACTGTTGTATGTTTTGTCATTGCTGATGTGTAAAAGGTGCTAAAAACAATCACAAATCACAGTAATAATGAACGTAAACAGGCAGCAAACACGACTCTTCAGTTTTCCTCTCAAACAGGCAGCCAGTGACTCTGCAGTCCAACCTAATGAATGAAGCTGATTTTTCCAGTCTCTCTATGCATCAATAAAATAGTGGTGTTTTCTCTCTGACCTGATAAATGGATGGACCGCGCCTGTTCTGGTAAAAGCTTTGAAGATCAGCCAGCATGAGTGTTTTTTAAATACTGTTGATGCACGACTGGAATATTTTTATTCTTCTGGAATCTTTTGCTCTTTTAGCTCTACACCTGAGAAGAAATATTTATAGTAGTATAAATCACTTCATAAAAGCTGTTTCCTATATGTCACAGTGTAATTCTATGTGCATGAATTCATGTTTATTATTTACAGCTTCATGTACAGAGTCCTATTCCTCTGTAGTCACATATCAGTAAAGCATTACAGATTGCTTCTTGTCTCCTCCAGAGGCTTTTTTTCTGAAATGCAGCCACTGTGTAATGGCTGTAATTGAGATTTATGCTGGCTGATATTATTTCCACCACTAATGACCGCGCCAGCCCTGATGTTGAGCGGGAACGAAGGTCAGTTGTCTGGGTTCGCCCTCCATGGACACTGAAGACTTATTGGTGATTTTTACCCAACACCATTCAGAAAGAAAGTGTTTACATGGAAACCAGCAGAGCTGAGAACAAACACCAGTGAAATCAAGGACATCCAGTTATTTCCTCCACTCATCCGGAAAAGCAGATTGTTTTTTAATATTAAAGCTCTCGGTTTGATCTGAGCTCATTTGGTTTTGCATTCTTTTCGTCTCTGAAGTGAAAGACTAAAAGGTGGTAATGGGAGAACAAATTGGCTTTTTTATAAACAGCAGGAAAAGACACAGAGTTTTGTATCAACATGCATCCTGTCAGTTTGTTTCCACTGGATATTTATCAGACTTCTGTTGGAGTCAGAGCCGTAATGGTTTCATTGATTGTTTATCCTTCACATCCATCAGAAAGGCCTCAGTCTTCTGTCGCTGCATAACAACACTGATTTAACACGCACGCACACACACACACACACATACACACACACACACACACACACACACACACACCTCATCTTTCAGAGAAATGTTGCACAAACATATAGAGGTAGCTGAAGGTTTACCTATGCTGGAGTTGGATGTAAAATCCTCTTGCACTGATAACTGTGTAGGTTATCATAAATAAATCTATTTCAGTCAAAGGCCTGATATTATGCAGCAATAGGTGGGGGTAGGACATTGTTATGTTATTTAGTACAGTCACAGATCACTCTGGCCAACTCTTTCTGTGGTGTCTCATTAAAAACATTTTGAACCACATGATATTTATGACAGGGATGTTCTATCATTTTTAAATGGCATCTTTTAAACCTTTAGTGTTGATTCCTGAACCTGTCCCTGTCAGGAATGTTAAAAAGAAAAACACCTTCCTGGTGTTGTTTTGTTTTCTAATAAAAGATTAATATTAATGTTTATATGCACAGTTAGGCTGCACAGTGGTGCAGTTGGTAGAGCTGTTGCCTTGCAGCAAGAAGGTTCTGG
>NW_015117406.1:14461-15247 GCF_001443285.1 Poecilia latipinna
TGTTGAGAAAAATGATTATTTTTAGTGTTTAATACAGATTAATCTTTTTGAACAAATCTTTAAACTTTGAACAGGTTTCTGTTGGTGATTTAAAATTAAACTATGGCTGGGTAAGTATTCAAAAGGACCAAGGAAAATGGGGGGATCTGTAGAGCTTCTCCCTGGACCCCTGTGGTTGTAACACATAGGACAGGAGGCCATGGATTAACATATGCAGGAAAGTAGAGGCCAGGATCATTTAAATTACCTTGGGAAACAGGAACTTGCCGAGTTCACAGGAGATCAGACTTCTTCTGTGAACATCTGGGTTGTGTGAAGATTTTGAACCACTAACATTTAATTTACAAGACATTTTTTTAGTTATTGATGGTATGCTCTGACTGAAAATTGCATTATTTAGTTTTGGAATTAATTTAGTCGATGATGAATGGATTTGAAAATTGTATTATTTCTGACTGTTAGAATTAAATGAAAATGTTTAGTATTAGATAGAATTAATTTAGACGATGATAAATGGATTTGAATGTTAGAATTAAATGAAAATGTTTTGTTTAGTATTAGAAAATTACTCAGGATTTATGCTAAATGGGATTTGGAAAATGATTGTGTTAACCTGTATACTTAGGATTGAATATTATGTTTCATAGGTTAGAAAAAGGAATTGTACCTCATTCTGTTCTGTTGCTTTTATGTGTTATTTTTGGTTTAAGGCAGGACTCAATCTTTTGGGGTGGTGAGTGCAGAGGAGCAAAAACTGGGTTTGTTAAACTTTCCTTAAACTAATTA
>NW_015117406.1:17559-25181 GCF_001443285.1 Poecilia latipinna
AATTTACCGAATGACACTTTATGACAACAGTCATAAATATTCATGACATGTGTTATGTCATGTTTATGACGGTGTCATGTCAGTCTTATTCATCCCCCTTCAAATAAAGTGTTACCGCAGCAGCACCCCTCCCGACCCCACTAAGGGACAAGGGTGTAAAGAAGGGCGTCCTTAGCCGCCCTTCTGCCTCCCGATGTTGACTCTCCGTCTCTTCTTTCTCCGCCGGCTCCTGCTCCTCAGCCCCCACCTCCGGTTTGCAGGAAAAGAACTCATAAATCCTCTGCTCCCCCCGCCAAACGACGCAAGGCTCGCCCTCTCTCCCCCCAAATGGACGATTGTTTTCCCGGTCCGTCTTCTGCGTCGGTGCCGTGTCCTGCACCTCTTCAGCCAGCTCCCTCAAGCTTCGGACCTTCCCTTCTCCCTTCGTCTTCGCTCGCCGTCTCTATGGACTCTCTTCAACGTTCCATTTCATCATTATCTTCCCTGCTGCAACAGAATGTTTCCAGCGGCGTCGCATCAGCTTCAGTGCCCCCCACGCCTGCAGCCGGTCTCCTTCCGCCAGCGTTCACCTTCGCCAATGCCCGTCCTCTACCCTCTTCTGGTAAGCCTGTCCCCCCGTTTACTCTCTCTCTTTCCTTCTACGCGCCTTGTCGATTGTTTCTCCCGACCTTTCTCCCTGTAACAGGCTCCGCATATACGCCGCAGTATTCAAACATTACCCCTCGTCTCCGCTCTAAGATTCTTCAAGGTCAATACGTCAATTTAGCCTCTGTCCTTCTGCCATCCCCTGCCGTTGATCACAGCATAGCTTCATCGGAGCAATTTTCCGCCATCATCAAATCTTCCGATCCCCGTCTGGTAAAGGATCTGTCCTTCGGTCAGTTCGTGGCAGCGTTTAGCGTATTCAGGGACGTCATTTGTTCTGTTTATCCCGACCGCAGAATCGAATTGGACTCTTACCTGGCTTTGATCACTGATCTGCATTTACAATACGGCCGGTCCCTTTTTTACCAATATCATAAAGCTTTTGCCACTAAAGCCGCTGCCGTTCTTTCCCGCTCAGGTCAGATTCTCAATTGGTCCATTTTAGACATGGAAATTCTCGTAATGCTCACTCAAGCCGCTTCCTGTCACCTGTGCAGCGTACTGGGTCATCAGAGCGCCTTTTGCCCCTCTCTCCCTTTCAAGACCGGACCTTCCGTTACCTTCCCTCCGCAACCGCTCCTGAAAGCTGTCCCGCTCGACCGTCGAGGCAGACAGGTTCAAGCTTTTAACAACATGCCTATCTGCAATAACTTCAACGAAAGTGTCTGCTCTTTTCCTAACTGTGCTTTTCTTCATATATGTAGCTTCTGCAAAGACGCCCACCCCAAATCCGTCTGCCCCCGCCGCACCTTCTCCAGAAGCAGCAGTCAACGTTTCAGGAATTAGTTTCTCGCTTTCTCTCTACCCCCATAAACGTCCCTGAATTAGCCTTCTTGTTAATTCATCACCCCGATCGTACATTTGTTAATTTTCTGATCACCGGCCTCTCTCAAGGTTTCCTTATAGGTTTACCCCAGCTCCCCGCTTCTTCTCTGGTCCTCCCAAACTTGCAATCAGCACTGCACGATCCGAACGCTGTGGCTCAGTTATTACAAAAAGAAGTCTCAAAAGGCTATGTCATCGGTCCTTGTGTTTCCCCCCCCCCTTCCCTCTCTTTCGCGTCAACCCTTTGGGAGTCGCGATCCGAAAATATTCAGGGAAGAAACGGTTAATTTTAGATCTTTCCACTCCCCATTCTGGCTCCCACATCAGTATTAATAGTCTCATTCCAAAGCCGCCTTTTTCTCTCTGTTACGCGACAGTAGACCACGCCATAGCACTGATTAAATCGGCTGGTACTGGCGCGTGGCTGGCCAAAGCTGACATCACCGACGCTTTCAAAGTCATGCCTGTGCATCCTTCTCAGTGGCATCTTCTGGGTGCAAAATGGGACACTAACTTCTATTTCTTTGTGTGTCTGACCTTCGGGTGTAGGAGTAGCCCCAGCATCTTCAATGCGTTATCTGAAGCGCTCTGCTGGATTCTGTTGAACGTCATCAAACTTCCCTCCGTGCTTCATCTTCTCGACAATTTTTTGCTTGTTGATCCACCCTCTCCCTCTTCTCACTCTCTATCTAATCTGAAGAGTCTTTTTAACCGCATCGGCGTCCCTCTCTCCGAGGAAAAGACTGTTGGTCCGTCTACTAAGCTGCAATTTCTCGGCATTACCTTAGACTCCGTCAAAATGGTAGCTTCGTTGCCAGCTGACAAACTGGATCGCATCCGCGACATCTCCCAAAGTCACCTTTCCTCCTTGGCGGTTTCCAAGCGTGAGCTTCTCTCTCTTCTCGGGCATCTTAACTTTGCCATGCGCATAATCCCCCAAGGGCGCTCCTTCATTTCTAGGCTGCTCGACCTAGCTAATTCAGTTCCCGGTTTACAGGATCAGGTCGTTTTAGATGATGGCTGCCGCTCCGATCTTGCGTTCTGGTCCTCTTTGCTCAACTCGTGGAGTGGCATCTCTTTTTTCTACGACGACGTTATTCACACATCAGATTCCATTCAGTTTTTTACTGATGTTGCCCCGTCCGTGGGTTTCGGGGGTTTTTTCCAGGGCAGCTGGTTTGCTGAAAAATGGCCCTCTTCGTTTCCTCAGTCCGAGTCTTCCGCGTTCTATGAAATCATCCCCGTTGCCATAGCTTGCTGCCTTTGGGGGAAGCGGTGGAAACGCAGGCACATTGTAGCCCTCTGCGATAATGCCGCAGTCGTCGAAGCCATTAACAAAGGCCGATCCTCCTCCAAATCAATTATGCCGTTTTTACGACGTATTACATGGCAGTCCGTGATTAACAACTTCATGCTTTCTGCGTGTCATGTTCCTGGTCGTTCTAATACCCTTGCCAATGCTCTGTCTCGTTTCCAATTTCAGATATTCCGTCGGCTCTGTCCTACAGCCGACCTCTTCCCTACGCCTATTCCCCCCTTCGAGGACCTCGCACTGAATTAATATCCCCATCTCTCCTACCTCTGCTCCAGTCAGCTAAACGCTACCTCTCAGGTGGCCTCGCCCCATCCACGTTCAAATCTTACACGTTTGCCTGGCACAAGTTTGCCAAATTCTGTTCTTTTCACGGGACCCCTCTTTTGCCCGTTCTAGTTAGCACCGTCGCAGCATTCATCACCCATTGTTTTGATGAACTTAATCTGTCGCCATCGTATATTCGCAGTTTAGTTGCCGGAATTAACTTTTTCTCTCTGTTTCACCAGCCTTCCCCTACTCGTAGTTTGTTTTCGAACCAGGTTATCAAGCTTCTTCTGAAGGGTATTCATAATACTCGCCCCACTACCCCTGATTCCAGGAAACCGATTACCTTTCCTATCCTCATCAATCTACTCAGTACCCTCGGTCGCAGTTCCTATTCCCCCTATCTTAAGAGCCTCCTTTCGAGCACCTTTCTTCTAGCTTTTTACGGTCTCCTCCGTTTGGGGGAGTTCACGTCTCCTAACAACATCTTCAATTCTTCTCGGGATCTGGCGGTTTCCGATCTTAGTTTCCACGCCGACTTCTTCAGTTTATCTCTTAAGCATTCTAAATCTAAAGGCGCCTGTATCATCATCGTGGCCCGTAATAACGGTCCGTTCTGCCCTTATCTGGCCATGTTCAAGTTCGCTCTCTTAAGACATAAACTAAAGTTCGCCCCCGAACCTCTCTTCCTAACCCCGGAAGGATTCGTCATGTCCGCCTCCTGGTTCCTCAAACACCTGAGGCTTCTTTTAGCCGCATGTGGCCTCCCTCCCTGCCAATTCTCGGGCCACTCATTTAGGATAGGTGCAGCTACATCCGCCGCAGCGCAAGGCATTCCAACGTCATCTCTCCAGCAGCTCGGCCGGTGGTCGTCGTCAGCTTTCTCCTCTTATATCCGTCCAGACATCTCTACTGTTCTGTCAGCCCAACGCTCCCTCAGTGCCTAGGTGAGCACTTCGCATTTCGCTGGTGGTGGTTGGTCTTTCCTTACCTAAAGCAAGCATTCTTACCTAGTGATTTGACCCATTTTCCTACTTGCGCCTCTACGCTGCCTCCTACAGGTCTCACCTTTTACCATATCCTAAGTCTAGTGAGTTTTAATCATTATTATCTCTTTCATTATTGTTTACTTCCCCTCTTGACTTTTCCTTTTCTCTCCACTGCTAACTCCTTTTCCTCTGTCCCTGCTGCTGGCCCATGTCCCAGCGTTCTCTGCCCTTTCTCTCAATGTTGGCCCATGTCTCAGTTGGTTTTCTTTTTCCCTCACACTTTCCAGTGTTTGCTCCCTTACAGTGGGCACCTATCCTGCCATCATTCTCCAGTTGATGTTGTCATCTAGCTGATCCTATCCCCAGCCTGGCTCCACACCTTCAACCGTCTTTCACTCTCATGCCTCGTATTATTTCGGCCCCTTCTCTGAGCAGGCCTTCATTCTTCAGCTGTGCATCATGATATCATGAAAACCCCTCTATCAAATTTGATTACTCCTGCCAGCTTCTCTCCTTCTGGTCTTCTGCACTCCGTTAGTCTACAACCGTATTGTACTTTTCTCCCTGCATTCTTAAGTCAGCACACGAGTTTTAGGTCTCACCTTTCCTCGGGCCTCGGCCCCGGCCTCAGCCCCTTTTTGGGGGGAGAGCATCCCTAATCAGTTATCGGGATGTTCATCGAGTTCGCATCAAAACTCAGCTCAAATCAGCTGCCGGGGCCCGAGCGCCAAAGAACTGTTATTCATTGCTGTCATTAAATATTTTAATTGTTCCCTTTTCTCCGTTTGAGTCTTTCCAGATTGAAATGGAGCTTTAGCAGAAGTTCAAGCTGGAAGACTCCGCCCCCTCCGTTCACCCATTGACGTCATGCTCATCCCCGTCCTCAGCCTGGACCTCACCCTGCACGTTCAATCAGCAATCAGGCTCTGCATAAAAGGATCCACACCCAAACCGTCAGACGCTTCCCAGCTGCGTTCAACCCACCACCTCCCCATCTCCACCCTCATCCTTCGGTTCTCGAGGATGGAACCCTTTCCTGACCACCACCACCAGTGTCGGGTCCCGGGGGAGAGCATCCCTAATCAGTTATCGGGATGTTCATCGAGTTCACATCAAATCTCAGCTCAGATCAGCTACCGGGGCACGAGCGCCAAAGAACTGTTATTCATTGCTGTCATTAAATATTTTAATTGTTCCCTTTTCTCCGTCTGAGTCTTTCCAGATTGAACTCAAACAGACTCAGCTGATTGGCTGAGGATGAGCATCAAGAAAGAAAATGTCTCACTCCATTTCTTGATCATTTTATAAAATCTGTCAGGTGACAGGGGCACATCAATCCTGTTTTATTGATGAAAGCATAAAACACAATGTTTCCTCCAAGGAGCCAGACTCTTTAGGCCTTCTGTGGATAAATCAGTTCTTCTTAGAAATTATTATTTTAAATCTTATTTTCAGTCCAGAGTGTGGTCATTTGAAAGGCATGTTTTGTCTGTTTGTTAAGCTTACAAAAGTGAACGTAGCCTTGAATTTTTACCTACAACAGTAATAGAAATCAAATAATCTTTTGGGCTTTTATGTAATATGGAAGGAAAATGATGCAGTGTATTCAAAACTTTAACAAATAAAGTCATAAAATGGTGGCCACGCCTTCAAGCTCAACACATCTAGAGACTGACTCAGCTGTCTTCAAGATTGAGCAATTGTTCAATCTTGTTCAGATTGGATGGAGATCATTTGTGAATATCAGTTTATAAAACAAATTTGCAATTATTTTGAGGTCTTGACTACAGGCCATTGTAACATTTCAATATGCATCAATGTAGCGGTTCCATGGCAGCCTCTCATTGTATGTTTGGGGCTGGAAGGTCAACCTCCACATCAGGGTCAGCTCCTCCACCGACTCCTGACAGGTTTTGGTCCAGAGTTAAAGGATCAGATTCTCACTACTGAGCCGTGAATCTCTGCAGCTGATCCAGAGCTCTGCTTGTGTAACCCACATAAAACGATCTTCAGTTGGAACAAAAGAAAGCAAAACCACCTACCTTTGCAGAATTGTTGCTCCTTCTTAGGACAGAAGAAGATAAACAGGCTGAAAAAAATGACTCGTATGCAACAGCATTTTAGCCATGCTAAGTCTGGTCATAACCCCAGCAAGCAGCGTGCCATGTCACAAGTTCATATTGCACATGACACAAATGATTTGATAAATAAAACTGATTTTGAGATGCTCAAGCAACAAATTGCTGACCTCAGCATTCAGGTGAAGAGCATGGTGTCCGCGGGCCAAAAGCCAAAACAACCTAAGGAACATAAAGCAAAGTCTGTTCCTCTAAGTGTCACACATGAAGCCCATCAGCACCCCTCCACATTTAAAGCAAATGGCAGACCACGTCCCTGGTACTGTTTCCAATGTGGAGAGGATGGCCATGTTGTTTCAGTTTGTGATAAAGCACCAAATCCGTCACTTGTAGCAGCTAAGAAAAAACAGCTAAAAGAAAAGCAGGCTGCTTGGGAAGCCTCTAATGCTTCTCAAAGTGAGACACATTTAAACTAGTGTCAGCTCCCATAGAGGGACATATGGGAGCAAAGTTACAAAACTCCAGTCCCAAAACCATAAAATCTGTTGTCAAGAGTGTTGAGGTAGAAGGGTCAAAATTACCACATGGCCTTATGGGAACTAAAACCACGGCTCAAGTATCCATTGCAGGGAAAGACACAAACTGTCTATTGGACACAGCTTCACAAGTCACAACTGTGCCCCAGTCCTTTTATGAAAAATACCTTTCTGATCTGACCATTGGAGGGTGCTAATGGCCAGTTTGTTCCCTATTTAGGATATGTTGAGCTTACCATCACCTTTCCTAAAGAGTTTGTTGGCTCTGATATTGAAATTAATACTTTGGCCTTGATTATTCCACACCTCCGCTCTACAGCCCATGAACAGGTGCTTATAGGCACAAACACACTTCTTTATGCTGATTACCAGAAACTTTCATCTTTTCAGCCTTTGATGAATGGATATCAAGCTGTTTTCAAAATACTTGAGATACGACAAAGGGAGTCTAACCACAGCCTTGGTTGTGCAAAACTAATAGACAAGCTGCCTAAAGTCGTTCCTGCAAGACAGACCGCTGTCGTTGAGGCTTTTGTTCATGTTGATCGTTTCAACATTCAAAGAGATGTCATTATTGAGCAACCATCAGCTTCTTCTCTACCGAATGGGTTACTGGTTTCAGCGATTGCCGTAACTTTACCAAGCAAGCGCTCATGTCATCTTCCTGTCGTACTGAGAAATGACACCAATCATGACATTGTCATTCCCCCCAAAACTATTGTGGCAGATGTTAATGCTGTAGTACAAGTGTTACACAAAGAACATGTCGCCAGTGAGCCAGACTTTTCTCAGTCTCCAGCAAAGTCTTCCCGAGAGCTAAGCTTTGATTTTGGAGACTCACCCTTATCCACTGAATGGAGAGACCGAATAACAAAAATGTTAAACACCATGCCAAACGTTTTCTCTCAGAATGACCTGGATTTTGGCCATACTGATAAAGTGAAACACAGAATCAAGCTCAGTGATGAGA
>NW_015117406.1:25191-26885 GCF_001443285.1 Poecilia latipinna
TCATTAAATCTTTTAATTGTTCCTTGTTCTCCGTCTGAGTCTTTCCAGATTGAACTCTGCTCCTGCTGTATGTGTTGTGCTGCTAGACAACATTGTTTATAATTAGAAAAATTTTACTTTTTGAGTTGTCACCATACCTTTGTTGTATCTGCCTGTAAGTCCTGCTAATGATGTTAAAGTGGAAACAGAGCTCATTGTATCTGCCAAATCCATGACCCTGTTGTGTCTGCTCCCACTCTCTCTCCCTGCAGGCCACATCTTCAACATGCCCCATGACAATGTGAAGGCATGTGGGGAGGTATTTGGGAAGCTAAAGGACAACCACATGATGTCTCCCACACTGATTCAGATTGACAGGAGTCGGCCCTGGTCGGTGTGCAGCGCAGCCATAATCACAGAGTTCCTGGACAGAGGTCATGGTTAGTCAAGGCTTCCTGAATATGGTCCTGGACTCATTTTTGTTCAGGTGTCACTGTGGCCTGCTAGCAATTTCATTTAGTTCATCCACAAAAATATGACCTGCAACTTGATTTTATCAATGAACTAGTCTTACCTCAAATGTAGGAAAAAAAACTTTACTGCTTTAACAACTGTGATTCCGATAATGGCAGTTCAACAAAAGCTTGTGAATAAGCCATCAATTGAAATCATGTGTGTTGATGATGGAGAATGCCTAAAACAAAAAAAACAGAGAATCTGAATCTAAATCAGCTAATTGTATGATAAATTAAAACAAGCTCAGTCATTTCCGTTTGCATGATTTATCGTTTTCTACTTTCTCTCTCTCTGCCAAAAACTGGATGATAATAATCTTCAGTCTGGTGCTTTCGTCTCAACTAGCCCTGAAGGACAATATTGTTTACAGATTTCATAATTCATTTTATTTATTGTTTCTGCAAGGACATTTTTAAACAGTCCATTATTAAATGTTCATTAGAATTTAAAGTTTACTGATCTTTGAGAATATGATCTTGCATTATTATATCTATCATAATAATAAATAAATATATCTTTGGGACCTTCTAAAATTTCAGTCTGTGTCCAGAACCCTACGATCAAATAATCAGCTATTATTGACAGTTCCTCGGACCCGACTTGAGAAGAAAGGAGATCAGGCTTTTTCTGTAGTATGAAACAATTTACCTTTCCTGATTAGATGTGCCAACAGCCTGGATCATTTTAAATCACTTTTAAAAACTCTTTTTTTTTTTCTTGGCATTTAATTGAAGTAGTGTTTGATACCCTGTTTTTATCAATGTACCGTATTATCCGCACTATAAGGCGCACCTTCAATGAATGGCCTATTTTAAAACTTCTTTCATACGTATAAGGTGCATAGAATAGACCCTACAGTTAGGGTTGCCACCTGTCCCGTATTGAACCTATACGGGACGCGATTTGTTCCGTACTTTACAAATGTGGATATATAATAATAAAGAAGTGCTACTTTATATAGTAGGCTGCCCCAGTCATTGTTTCACTCACGGTGTTGCGATATTGTGCCCAACTGCTTTCTGGGTAACACATACCAACCGACACGCTTCCCCTCCCTCCCCCCGGCTTTAAAAATTGGTAACCCATAGACATGTGGTAACCCTAGTCGAAGCACCCCGGATGAATGTCTAACGCCACTTTGTTGACATAAAGAATGTCAACGAAACAGTCCGGCTCCGGTCGGCAAGGAGAACCTTCCT
>NW_015117406.1:32121-32868 GCF_001443285.1 Poecilia latipinna
ATTTCTTTTTAAATCTGTGATATATCTTCATTTTAAGAAGAATTTTCACTGTTGGCATCTATTTGAACTTCTCTCTTTTATTTACTTCAGGCACCTCACAGTTTTAAACAAATTCTGTAGTTTTCGGCGTACTTCTAAATCTGCTCCTTAGTCGCATCTTTTTGGGCCTTCTACTGCCTCTAGTGGCGTGGGGTGGTAACACAACTAATATAATTACATTACTATATCAAATCCCACAAAGTATTTATTATTTATTATTAATTCTGGCATTAGGATAATAATAATAATAATAATAATAATAATAATAACAACGAGCAAATTACAAACTGGATTCCAAAAAAGTTGGGACACTAAACAATTTGTGAATAAAAACTGAATGTAATGATGTGGAGATGGCAAATGTCAATATTTTATTCATAATAGAACATAGATGGCAGATCAAAAGTTTAATCTGAGTAAATGTAACATTTTAAAGGAAAAATATGTTGTTTCAAACTTTCATGACATGTCTACAAATCCCAAAAAAGTTGGGACACGGCCATTTTTACCACTGTGTGGCATCTCCCCTTCTTCTTACAACACTCAGGCATCTGGGGACAGAGGAGACCAGTGTCTCAAGACACCCCTTGACCTCGTTAGCTGCCCTGACTAATGCCTAAAGAAAATACGAGGTAGAAAACTTAACATTTTGAAAACAATTTTTTTGAAACCACTGATATTGAAAGACCAACATTTTTGTAATATCTA
>NW_015117407.1:0-1002 GCF_001443285.1 Poecilia latipinna
GTTTATTAATGATCGCAAAATAAATATCAAGCCTGAAAACCTGATATCGTAACGGACTGAATGTTATGTTTTTAAAGTAATCCCTGCTCGGTTTGAGGAGCGCAGACGGTTGCCACGGCAACTGTGTACTTAAATGACAAAGACAGACAGAGAGTGAAAAGGTGTGAGTGGTTTAGAGTTGATCACCTGTTCGGGTTGTTTTACCTTTGTTTACCTTTGCTGTGGTACATCACAGCCGCTGAACGTTCAATAAACGACAAACTTGGACTAATCATCTTGTTCTTTGTGAGTATCACGTCATTCACGACATCAAACACAGTAAATGTGTTTCATTATGTATTTAGCAAACAAATATCTTCTACTGCGATAATTATGTGAAATTAAATTAATTGTCTAATATTAAAAAAATAGTTTGGTGCTGTCGGGCTCAGAGTCTGAGAGGCTTTTCCTTTATCAAACAATTTTTTTTCGCCTCTTATTTAGTGGAAATATTGATGTTGATGAGATTTTCTCCAAAATGATAACCTTTTTAAACCTTTATAGCTCCACTGTTGAAAATGAGGCTCTAATAGCCACAAATGACGGTGAAATAAAATCCAGTCCAACATCTGGTTTGAGGTGATTCCTCTGGAACCAGTTGGAGAAAAAATATCCCAACTTCAGAAGATGTGCTTTTAACCTAACAGAGCTCTGTGGTTCCTCCTATCAGTGTGAGAGTCAGGGTGAGGAGGCGCCATGTTAGGAAGAGAAGTGGAAGCAGGATCTTCAGAACAAACAGGTCATGATGCTGGGCTACTGATTATCCCTCTGTCTGGACACAGGATCAATATAACCAGTTTAAAATGAATGGTTATATGCCAGACATGGAAAACTGGGGTCCACTCCATGCCATGATGTTCAGGATTTAGGTCTCATGGCATCTCAAGGTGTCAACATTGCAGCCAGTGGGCTGAGAGAAATACAGCTCCATTTAGTAGCAATTCAAAAGCTACCCAGCTTTTA
>NW_015117407.1:3782-9608 GCF_001443285.1 Poecilia latipinna
AGGAGGCGCCATGTTAGGAAGACGAAGTGGAAGCTGCAGGTTCTTCAGAAAAATCAGGTCATGATGCTAGGCCACTCTATCTGGACACAGGATCAATAAAACCAGTTTAAAAGCTAAAATGAATGGTTATATGCCAGACATGGAAAACTGGGATGCACTCCATGCCATGATGTTCAAAATTAGGTCTCATGACATATCAAGGTGTCAACATTGCAGCCAGTGGGCTGAGGGAAATACAGCTCTATTTTGTAGCAATTCAAGAGCTACCCAGCTTTTAATGCTTCGCAAAAAAGTAATGAGCACAGAACCCCCAAAAATGTAAAACTACTTTCACCCCTGGTTGTTTCTGTGCTGTTTAATTATAGAGAATCACTAACTAATCTATAAACCTGATATGTTTCAGTAGCAGATGGACCCAGTGATGCGACATACACCCAGATTGAACTGAGAGACTTCGGGAAACACTGTGAGTTCTTTGTAGTGAAATATGTCTTTATGTCTTCACGCTGCAGCTGATTTCAGGTCAGATTATCATCTGTCCTGACCAACTGCATCCTAACACTGGACAACAGCAGAAACTGATAAATCAGACATCACTGTATCTTTACTCTGTTTTCTGTTTCAGACTCAACTCCAATGTATGCTAACATCAATTATCAGAAAAAGGATGAAGGTAAAGATATAGTCTCCTTCTATCACTCTTTTTGCTAATATGTCTTATGTTTCACACACAGTGTATATAAGAATTAATAATCAACCTCTTCATTTACAGGAAGGCAAAGTCCTGCAGCAACAGATGCAGATGCAGTTTATTCTGAAATCAGAACATGAGCAGCTTTGGGTAACAACTATAACATGTAGCTTCACATTTTACTGGTTTATTATGGGATTTAAGTTAATCTCATAAGAACATTCTTAAATCCTTTATTTTCTTACATATTTCTTTATATTTTGTGTTGAACATTTTTGAAAAGTCTGTAACTGTTAGAAAACAAACATTTTACAAAAAAATCCTGTTAGCAATGCTGAAAAAAATGTTTTTCAGAAATTATTAGTCATGTGTACAGGAGCTATGATGAAGTTTGAATACATTAAATATTTTTGTATATTTTTAATGGTTTATTTTACAAATACATACTATGTTTTACAGTTTTACAATATCTCCCACTCCTAGTATTTTTTAAACCATTTTATAATTCATATATTTTTTAGTTATTTTATTTGTTTTCATGTTGCATTTATAAAATATTCTGATTACAGATTGACTTTGTTTATTCAGAACAAAGTCAATGCAGGCAAATAATCCACAACTTTTTATCTAATAATTAAAAGCTGCCAGAAATGCTGAACTTTTGCCACAATGTACAGATTTCTGCTCGCTAAATGTGTTCGTTCATTTATGACTGATTTTCATTATTTTATGCCTCTTTTTTAATCATTTCCTTACATGTTGGATTCATGTTAATGTGTATTTAAAGACATAATGTTGAATAAAAAAAATACAAAAAAATGTAATGTCTAGTAGTTAATCAAAAATCTGGTACGTAGAGGTCACGCCCCCCACTGTGAAGACTTTATTTCTTCACTGTCATCTCCAATAGAGCATAATTATCATAGTGAAGGAGCCTGACATGAATGCAACAATTTTGTTTGTGAGAAAATTTGAAAGTTATGTTTTATTTTCCACCTTCTAACAGTTTGTTGCTTTCTGATGGACTATCACAGAAAATCCTAATGAGATTCACCTTTTTCTAGTTGTTGTCTTTTTCAGTATTCTGAGGTGTTTGTGTGTTTTTTCAAGAGTGTGTCATCCTTGTCTAAGAGGATCTTTGTTTGAGACCACTGGGTCACCTGCCCAGGTATTTTCCGTCGGCCTCATCAAGGTTCAGAGAGTTTAAGCAGCTGCAGAGCCTTCACTTATTGCTGCTAGTCTTTAGATGTGTCTCTGCTCTGCTTGTTTCCTCCATGGTTTCTGGTATTGATGGTGAAACAGAGGCTTCCTGAAGCAATGAACCACTTTGAGATGGTCGCTCCGAAAATGGCCTGTTGCTTCCAAGAGTTTGATACTCTGAAATAGCGACATCTGGTGGTTGTTTTCATGTACAACATGTGACGTGGATAAAATTAACTTCATTTAAATAATGAGTTTGGTATGTTTCATTCATACCATTTTCATTAAAGCTCATGTTCTCTAAGAAAAGCTGTGATTTTGTAGTTTATGTAAAATTGAAAGGAGGATGTTACAATAAACACGAGCTTTTTCTTTAAACAGTGACCTTATTCTGTTGGACTGTAAATATCACTATTAGTCCATGAATCTTATTATCCAAGAACCTATAACTTTATGCTATAATGTCACAACAGTGATTCATATAAGACGAGGATTGGAGCAACAGTCAAAGATTTTTATTTTTTTTTTAAATCATAATTTCCACTCTTTTTGACTTCAGTCAAAAAGAGTGGCTCACTACCTCTGCAGCTTTAGAGAAGACCTGCTCGCATGAAACTACTCTCACACAAATTTTTAAATACACTCAACATCACATATAGTCATAGTACTCTGGTGCCCACTGGGAATAAAACTCTATTCAAACTCTGGCTGGTCTCCGTCTCCCTGGGTTCTGACTCACTGGCTCCCCCTTGTGGTAGAACCTGTTGGTAAGGCTCTAAGCCGCATTAGCTCGGTGCTTACATGCACACTAAGAGAGTCAAATGAAAAACCTCACATTAAGGCAGCATGTTTACTGTTTTGATAACCAAACAAAATACATCATATATGCCATATATTGACTTTAAGTTTTTTAATACATTTTTAATAAACGTGACATGAAGAGCAAATGTTTATTCATTTTCACATGACCATGTCCTTCACTTGCTGCATGTTTTTTAGAACTTCTTTTTTAAGATCTTTGTCTTTCCTGTTTCACCACCACAGTGTTTCTAAACTCTCCTCTGTTTTTTCACACCTCTGTTTTTTTAGGTTTTGAGTGAAATCATTATTGCCATGAACTTCTGTTTAGATACAAGGAGGAAATTAAAATTCACCTGCCAGTTTGTTCGTATGCACAGGCAACCAAACACTGCACCAAATAAACAATTTAACACTAATTCACTAATCTGCAGCTGCCCTGGTGAGGTGCATACAGGTTAATATACAATACCAAGAAGGAAAGGACTGTTGCACTGGACTCTTTACAGCAATGTCTCCAGTTTATTTCCTGTTTATGAGAGAGCACCTCTCGTTAGTAGTGAACTCTAAATGCCACAGAAACCAAGTGAAGTTATGTCAGTGTTTCATGAGATGTGATACATTCTGAGATAAAACATCGATCCTGTTTGCCACAGTTCTGTTCGTCTACAGACACTGAAGGAGACTTGTCTCTTCCTGTCTGGAAGCCAGGGTGGGGATCACCACAGCTTCTGTGCTGAGCTTATTGTGTAAGTAGACATCTTTCTGTGTTTGAATAATTACAAATAAAAAAATACTTGAAAGGACAGGAGAGGTTTTTTTTTTAATTAGCATCAGAACTGTCTCTTGTGCTTCTTTCCTGTTGTTGTAGATTGCTTCCTGCTACATTTGACCATTTGTTCATCGTATATCTTCTGAACTTTGTGTAAGTCAAGATTAAATTAGCATAAAAAACAGTAAGAACTTTTGATCAGCAGCCAAATTTGTTGCAGTATTTTGAAATGAAGTTTGATTTCCATGAGACAATGATTGACTGAAACTTTTGATCTAATCCTCATGAGAACTAATACGTCCTTTTTGTTAACTTTAAATAAATATATCCATTTGTTAAACAGAACAACAGCTTCAGTGTTAAATGTGAGGGTGGGGCTCTTTTGTTTTCTTTTGTTTTATTTGAACTTCTGAAATGTTTCTACTTTTAAAAAACATGCTAACCCTTTATTTCAGTGCTTCACACACCCCTCTGCTGTGGACAAACTCAATGTAACTCCACCTGATTCTTCCTCTCAGAAACAACATCTGCTTTACTTCTGCATCAAGAATTTACATTCATGGTGAACTAGACAAGAAATCGGCTAAATGTTGTTTCTGTTGTAGATGCTGTGCTGACTGTTGAGCCCAACTGGTCGACTTTTTATTCTGGGGAGTTTGTTACTTTCACCTGTGACAGGAATGAAGCAGAAGCCACTGACTGGGAATATCGGCTGAACAGGGATAATGAACCATATCTGTCCATCAACCCAGATAAAAGCATCACACTTGAACCTCTGCAGCATAGTGGTGAATTTCAGTGCTGTGGACGCAGGAGGAGCTCAAATAAAACAAAGTGCAGTAATACCGTCACTGTTTCAGGTAAGCCTCAAATAATTTAAAGCATAACTACATTAAATCTGTCAGCTGTGACGAAATATACAGTATAAATATGCTTATTCAACCTTATTTTATGACAATTTGGCTTTTTTTTTTCTTCCCTCAAGAATGAGGGAAGAGGGGAGCGGGAGATCGAGAGGCGGATTGCGGCAGCGTCTGCCGTGAAGCGGGCGCTGTGCCGGTCCGTCGTGGTGAAGAGAGAGCTGAGTCAAAAAGCGAAGCTCTCGATTTACCGGTCGATCTACGTTCCCACCCTCATCTATGGTCATGATCTTTGGGTCATGACCGAAAGAACGAGATCATGTATACAAGCGGCTGAAATGGGTTTCCTCCACAGGGTGGCTGGGCTATCCCTTGGAGATAGGGAGGACAAACCATACATCTAAGAGATCTGAAATTTGGTATGTATGTAGTATGGGGAACAAATACGTACAAATGGGACTAAAAATGACAATTACTTATTTATTTAACAAATTGTTATTTATTTCACTCATTTTTTTCATTTATTGATTTATTTTACTCATGTTTTTACTTATTTCACCCCTTTATTTATTTATTTAATTTTGGCTGAAATGGCTCTCCATACTCGGTAGCATGACAATGAGGCTTTTAAACAGTAAATGCGCTGCAGTTTCTTTTAACTTCCACCTGGTGGTAGCAAAGAACATTTTAAACATTAACTCATGTTCAGGAAGCTTGGTGTAGATAATATATTATTAGTAATTTTGAACACATATCAACTACTAACTTTGATAAAATCAGGTAATTTTTTACATCAATTTTCCTGTTTTTCCATTTTTATATTTGTAATGAGGAAGCAAAATTAATGTCACTGAGGATTCTGAACTACCAATAGGCCACATATTTCTGGTTATGGCAAATTTTTTTTTACTAGATTTGACAAATTTTTATGACCTTTGGAAATGTTCTGTAGTCAATTTTGAGTTTTTTATACTTGTATGTCATAAGTGAGCCTTTTTCTAATATAGTGAAGAACACACTTCTCTACTGTAGACAAGCTAAAGGCAAAATCAAGACTATGGACCAATGAGAATCAACCAACATGATGTACAGTTTGCTCTAATAAACTGTAGCACTTCTCATGGTGACTCAAACGCTCTGTAATAAAAAAATGAAGGGATTCTCACACCATTCATTATTTGAAACACAATTCTGTTTGGCGATCCATAAACGTTTTGGCTCTTTGCTGATAAGCCTTTGCTCGTATGGACCAGGAAATGAAGAGTAACATGCTAGAGTTCGGCTTCATCTGCATGTTTTACATGATAATATTGCAGACATTTTTTATTTATTTATTTATTGTCTCAAAACCTGAAACTACTGAATGAAAAAAAATAGAAGTTATTTTCAAACTAACACTTTTTGTATGTTTTTTTTTTTTTTTTTTTTTTTTTTTTTTTATAAATTTAAAAAAAAATCCACCCCTTCAACGGTTTTTCGTTTTTTTTTTTTCCCCCCCCCCCCCA
>NW_015117407.1:12648-25185 GCF_001443285.1 Poecilia latipinna
TTTTTTTTTTTCTAAAAACCTGAAACTACTGAATAAAAAAAAAAAGAATTTTTTTTCAAACCAACCCTTTTTTTTTTTTTTTTTTTTTTTTTTTTTTTTTTTTTTTTTTTACTAAATTTAAAACTACATCACATCCTTCACAATGTTTCTGATCTCTTGTTTGCCTCCACCCACCTAAGATCTTATTTTAATGTGACAGGTGAGATCATTCTGTCACTTGTTTTAAGACATTAAGAGGAATGGTTAAAAATAACCAACCTCTTGGTTGTCACGCACTCGAAACCAAATGCTGTTTTCACACAAAACAACTGTTTCTTCATTTAAATACTTTCAAAACTGTTATTGTTGCATTTCATTTTTCATAATTTTTACTTGAATAACAGAAGCATCAATAATTGATGCTTTTGAATTGAATTTTCTTTCAAATGTTGTCTTATTAGTTTGTGCACAACATCACACTGACCTTGTTGTTGACCTGACTTATTTTAGCCTGACTTCTCATCAGTGAACAGGAAAAGGCCCTGCAGTTTGTAGCAGAAACAAAGTTCACAGTGACGTCAGTGTTAGTAAATTAAGATATTATAATCTCAGTCTAAGGTGAATCATAGACTCTGCTTCCTGCTCTTCTCTTTTTATACAGACGCTGCATTTGCATCGTGTCACTTCACTGAAGAAACGTTTGACTGAAGCAGAAAAGCTTCCTGGAAGCCAAGATGGAGAAAACCTTGGATCCTTTGCTGGGCTTATTGTGTAAGTAAATCACTTTCTGTGTTTCAATGGTGCAAATCAAGGAAAATAATATTTTAGTTGAAAAATGAGCTTTAGAAATGTCTCTTGTGTTTGTTTCCTGCTGTCATTGTTTTCTTCATTCTGTAAGTATTTGACAACCTGATTATAATCTAATCTAATAAATTACTAACATTGACCGATGACAGAGACGATCAAATCTAACTCTGCTGATAAGAACATAAAAAGTATAAAGACATTATCACATTATAATTGAACCTTCTGGTTCAATTATAATGAACCAAATTATAATTTGCCTATAACCAAATTATAATTTGTGAGTTATAGGCCACAATGAGTTATATTGTGGCCTATAACTCACAATTCAACCTTCTATTGTAAATTACAAGTCGAGTGAATTTGGTTGAATTTGATGTAAATCTGGGAATATTTAGTTATCAGTGTCAAGTTTCTGAAGTGCAACTTAAACTCATCAGTCAGAAAAAATATTTATAATAATGATAGCTGCAACCTTTAAAGTTATTTTAATCAAAACAGTAAAATGAATCCATAAATGAATCCTATGTATTTTAACAAAATAATACAATTGTTAAATAGAACAACAAAGTCTGTGCTAAATGTAAGTGTGGCATTGTGTTTTTAAATATTTGTAATGTTAACAAGGTTTCAACCTTTATTTCAGTGCTGATCTCACTTTTCTGCTGGGGACAAAGTCAGGGTAAGATCAACTTTTAATATGTATTTTAAAGATTTATTCTCTCATGAACAGCCTCGGCTTTATTCCTGTATTTCACGACTTACTTTGTTTTTAGCTTTTTTCTTTTTAGTTTGTTTTATCAGTGATTGTTAACTAGAAAAGAAATTAGTTAAATGTTGGTTCTGTTGTAGATGCTGTGCTGACTACTGAGCCCAACTGGTCGACTTTTTATTCTGGAGAGTTTGTTACCTTTAGATGTGACATGAATGAAGGAGAAAACAGGCTCATGTAAAAATGACATTTTTAGAGATTTCATTTTTTAATGAGTAAATAAATATATTCAGTCATATTATACTATGAACATATATTTACTTTCTGGCAGAAACATGGCAACATGATTTCAAGTCTTTTGTTGTAAGATGGGCCTATTTTTGTTTCCATCAACAGCAGACAGACCCACGGCCACATTGGCAGCAGGTTCAACAACCATACCAGAAGGGGGCAGTGTGACACTGAGCTGCTCAGTGGAGCCCTCTGCTGGATGGAAATTCAGATGGTTCAGACGGACCATAAACACACCTGAAGCTGAAATCACAACAAATAATATAGAAAACAGAAATATCACTGTGACACAAGAAGGAATCTACTGGTGTGATGGAGTGAGAGGAAATCCTGCCTTCATCAGTCATCTAAGCAATGAGGTCTCCATTGAGATAATCTGTGAGTTCTTTCTTAAAAACTGTTAGAAATCCAATCTGTGAAATCATTTTTTTTCTGATTTTCTGTTTCTGCTCACATTTGATAAACAGTTTCCAACAAGGTTGTTGTGACTCGACAACCAAACCGGCCTCTTGTCTTCAGTGGTGAGACGATCACTCTGACATGTGGGGTCCAGGGAGGAGAAACCACTGAGTGGAAGTGTGACTGGAAGAGAGATGGATCACTTATACACAAGACAAACAGTAAAGACTGGACTTTCATTGTCTCTAAGGCAAGAAGTCGAAACTACATGTGTCGGTGTATAAAGAGAGATGACTGGTTTTCTTCAACACAGTGGAGTGAAGCCGTCACTCTGTCTGTATCAGGTGAGTCATGTTTTGTTCTTAGAGTTGGTCTGCAGCAAACTGAACTGAATCACTGCTTTCTGCTGCTCTACCAGCAGGGGGCGTCCAGGAGCGCTTAAACTTTTGCTGAAGATGGAAAGATACAAATCTCTTTCAGTATAGATATTTAGATAAAGATGATATAAGTGACATAAATGAAAACTTTATTTATGAAACACATTTAAAGGCAACTTAAACCACAGATAGATTTATTTTTTCTAAAATATCCATCTAGAATATTCAAATTAAATTCATATGATTTAATGCATATAAGATAGATTCAGATAACGAAAACAATCCATCTGTCCATTTTCTTACATCCTAATCCCATCCGGGTCAGAAGGAGTGCTGATGCCCATCTGCAGCTGTCAATGGGCAAGAGGTGGGGTCACCCTGCACAGGTCGCCAGTCCATCACAGGGCAACACAGAGACAGACAGGACAAACAAACATGCACGCACGCACACACACACACACACACACACACACACACACACACACCGAAGGAGAATTTAGAGTAAACAGTTAACTTGACAGTCATGTTTTTGGACTTGGGGAGGAACCCAGAGTACCCAGAGAGAACCCACACATGCACAGGCAAGGCAGCAGTGCTACCAACTGTGCCACTGTGCAGCCCTAATGCAGACAATTTCATTAGGGTTGCACAGATCTTATTATAGTAACAGATGTAACAACATCTGTACATTTTGCTTTGTTTGGTCATAACATAGGAATATATGGCTGATTTAGTCCATCTAAATAAGCTGTCAGTGGTAAGAGGGAGTAATATTATTTTTACTTTATGGTTAAAGGCTCCAGAAAGCAGATCAATGATACTTGGAGTTATTGTGTAAAACAAATGGCAACACTGGTTATAAATGTAGTTTTCTATCTTCTTATTTTAATCTCAACAGATAAACCAAAAGCTGAACTCAGTTCTGACGCCTCAAAGCTGCCAGTAGGAGGAAGAGTACTTCTGACCTGTTCAGTGATGTCATCATCCTCCTCCTCCTCTGATTGGAAATATGACTGGTACAAAGAGCAAAGCTCCTCTAAACCTCTGACCTCACAAGATGCTGATTTCCCCTCTAATGGACAAATGAGCGTCTCAGAGGAAGGACTGTACTGGTGCAGAGGAGGAAGAGGAGAACCAGTTTACTACACAGACTACAGTGATCCAATTAGCATCAAGACAAACTGTAAGCTGAGCAAAACCTTTCCTCTGAGTTAATGAGATCACAGTATTAGATCATGATAGCTATTAATAACTAAAATTAAAAACCATGAACAGCCACGCAGCATTTAAATAGCTTCAACAAATTAACATAAAAGAAGAAATATACATTTATGATTATTTTTTTCTCTGTTGTCCAAATTCTTTCTCCAATACTTCTTTAAACTGTGATTTAATGAGGCTTTCTCCATATTGTTTAAGTCATTTCCTGAAGAAGCTGATCTGACTGAGGTTTACCTTTCAAACTGAGGAGAACAAAGACTAAACAATGTGAGGAGATAAAGTGGAAGAAGATCAGAAAGATAAACTGATTTATCATATCAGAAGGAGATGGATGATCTTTTCTAGTAAAAATAAAGAAAAGACTCCATTCATACATAATTTCTAACCCATCGATCCATTCATTAAGTTTCCTTGCATGTTCATTCATTTGAAGAGACGTGTGTGTAGAGTTCATTGAAGTATTTTACAATAATTACAAGTAACAGTAATAACCACTTTTTCTTTGACAATGCTTTATTGGAGTTTGATTCTGATTAATGGAATCAAACATAAAACTGACTTAGAAATACAACTGAGCTAAAAATGATTCCAACCTCTGACAGTTTTATATCATCAATCAACCTTGAATAGTTGATTCATCACAACAAAGTGCAATGTTAAAGTAGCATACATTTTCATGATAATATTTAATTTGGATCTATGGTTAATGATTATAACAAGTGGAAATTTTCACATATTCACTGTGTTTTATCTTTGGAGAGGAGCTCCATATTTAGCTCTCTCTATAGATTCTCTCTCTCATTCAGGTTAAGTCTGGCTTGACCACAATAAAACCTTTATCCCAATAATTTATTGCAAAACAACTGCTAGAAGAATTTATCAGTTTGATCACACAGACTCTGTTGTCTACAAAAAATGACGTTACACTTTGCACTTTAAATTACTGACACAGCTTAAAGAGAAGTTCTTGATCTGAATATCCTGATTGTTTTACAGATGATGATTATGATGGTATTATCCTAGTGAGTCCTGTTCATCCTGTGACTGAAGGAGATCCTGTTACTCTGAGCTGCAGAGATAAAGAACAACAACTTCTCTCCAATGTGTTTTTCTATCATAATGATAAACTCATCCATAATGACAGCAGAGGGGAGCTGAAGATCTCTGCAGTGTCAAAGTCAGATGAAGGTTTCTACAAATGTCAACATTCAGGAAAAGATTCACCAAGGAGCTGGATGTCTGTTAGAGGTGAGGAGGAGGAAAATGTTTGATGGATTTTATTCATTAAAAACATTGAAATGTGAGAGAGAAACAAGATGAAACTGATTATGTTTGTCAGTATTTTAGCATAAAGTCACTTTTTCTTCAACAGAAAATGTCATATAATCTGCAGATCAAAATATTTCTTCCTTGTTATGTTTCTAATTTCCAGTAACTGTATCCAGTCCTGCCAGCTCTTCATTTCCTGTGCTGTTGATCATCGGACCAGTTGTTGGAATCGTTCTCATTTTCCTCCTGCTCTTGTTCTTTTGCTGCAGACGGAACATCGGTGAGACATTCTTTTCTGTTCATACAAGATCTGATTGTTCACTTTTAAAAATCATTGTTATAGATGTACTGTGATGCTATAGCACGAAATCCAGGCTTAATTTAAATAATGCGAACACATGTCTTTCTCATACTTATTGTGCATCATAACATTTGTCTTTCCTTTTAAACCTGTCAGAAATAATTGTCAGTCTTTCTGTATATCAGTGTACGTGTAAAATTTTAGACAGAAGTCAGAACGTCTCCTCTATGCAACGTAACAAAAAGAAAACCTTAATTTAAATGAGATCTAAACAAGTGACTGAAAAAACAAGATGAAAAGATAAAGTCAAAATGTATTTTCTAATATTCTAATTACTTCACATATTTAAACTTTAAAAAGCTTTTGACTGTTTTCTGTCGGTGCTGCTCATCTCTGTGACTCACTGAATTTTTCTACAACAGTAGGAAATGGTAAGGCTTAAAATGTGATTTCTGAGTTATTTAATTCTTGTCAAGATCTCTAACTAATCTGTAAACCTTTCAGTTGTAGATGAACCCGGAGCTCCTCCTGCATACTCCCAGATTGAGCTGAGAAACTTCAGGGAAGACTGTGAGTTCTTTGTAGTGAAACCAAGGGCGTAGATCCCATCTCATTATTGGGAGCTTGGGGGGAATAAACAGGGAAATTTCTTAAGAGCAGCTTTGGGGGGGTCGGCAAAGTTCCACTGAAATGTAAAGTAAAATGTGGTTTAAAAAGATTTTAAACCACATTCAAGCTGCAGGACCAAAAATGACTAGTAATGCACATCAAACATGTTTTATTCTCAGTAAGCAGCCTGCTGAGAAATAAATCTAAAATTCAAATGTTGCTTCTGTTCAAGTTTTGTTCAGTCTGACTGATCTAATCTCTGCTACACCTTTACAAAAATGTAAGGTTCGAAATAAAAACAAGTTTTAATTAGTATCTCCTCTTAATAAAATTCCTCATAATCATGGATTTATTGTAAGTTGTGGGCTATTTAAATTATAACTTAAGTTGCTGTATTTTAAAGCCTTTTTTTAGTTGTGCCATGTCCTGGATGGCGGAGAACAAACAAGTAGAGAAATGAATGTCTAGGAAGTATCATAACTTAAACGTAACACTTAAAGCATCAGGGTTTATATAGAAAAATATTCAGATTTTATTTTGGGGATTAAAAGGCTCTACGTTGAAGATGGTGAGAAATAAAGGCAGTTTTCAGTTTTTTCTATCTGTTCTCTCTTCTGTTGGCCATTCCTCAGCCCCTCCCTCCGGTTTCAATCTCTTCTAATTAACATAAAAGTTAAAGAGTTAAATATGAATGAGATGTTTGCTACCTTTGACAAAAAAGCTTCAGTCTATCAAAGCAATGTAGTCAGCTTAGTTTTTTTTTTTTAGGGGGAGGGGGGATTCTAGATTTTCCAACATTGGGAGGTCCGGACGCCCCCAACCCCCCCCCAGGATTTACGCCCATTAGTGAAATATGCGTATTTATGTCTTTGGAAATATGTCTTCATGTCTTTACTCTGCAGCTGATTTCAGGTCAACATGGAGGTCAGATTATCATCTGTCCTGACCAACTACATACTAACACTGGACAAGAGCAGAAACTGATAAATCAGATATCACTGTGTCTTTACTCTGATGTTTTCTGTTTCAGTCTCAACTCCAACATATGGTAATATCAATTATCAGAAGAATAAGAAAGGTAAAGATATAGTCTGTATTTATCCTTCTTTTTGCTAATATGTCTCTCTCTGGTTGAGTATATAAGAATTAATAATCAGCCTCTTCATTTACAGGAAAGCGAAGTCCTGCAGCAACAGATGCAGATGCAGTTTATTCTGAAATCACAACATGAGCAGCTTTGGGTAACAATGATGCCATGTAGTTTCACATTATTGGTTTATTATGGGATTTATTACATGAGGTAATCTCACAACAACATTCTTAAATCCTTTATTTTCTTACATATTTCATGTGTTGAACATTTCAAAAGTCTGTAAAGAGGACTGTGTTAGGCAACAAACATTTTCTGAAAAATACTGAAAAAAACAAACTGAAGAAATTGTTAGTCATGTGTACGGATGCTATGATGAAGTTTGAATACATTACATAAATTTGTATGTTTTTGTTATGGTTTATTTTAGGAGTGCATAATAAGTAAGTTGTTCCTGAAACTAGCCTATGTTGATCCCTCCTTTTTTATTTTTTTCCTCCGCTCTTCCATTAGCTGTTTCTTTACAACTCCTCGGTGGACGTGAACTGAGTGCTTTGGCTTATTTTAAAGTAAAATATTTTTCTGAACTAAGTAAAAAAGCCTGACACAGAATGTGTTCACAAAGTTGTGCAAACTCATTAGAATGTAAGAAATATTTTTCAGTTAAATTTCACTTCCAAAGGTTTGTTTTTACAATAATGAAAATATCATGTTACAGTTTTTTCAATATCTCCCACTCCTACTATATTTTATTTTTTAGAATTTTATANAAAATATATTTTTGTTTTAATTGTTCAATTAGTTATTGCATTTATAAAATAGTCTGGTACTGATTAATTAGTCACCGTGCATTTATTCAAAACAAAGTCAATGCAGGCAAATAATTAAAAGCTGCCAGAAATGCTGAACTTTTGCCACAATGTACAGATTTTTGCTTGCAGAATGTGTTCATTTCTGACTGATTTGAATTATTTTGTGCCTCTTTTTAAATCAATTTCTTACGTATTGGATTCATGTTAATGTGTATTTGAAGACATGATGTTGAATAAAAAAAAAACCCAAAAATATTTAACATTTAGTTGTAAATCAAAAATCTCGTACGTAGAGGTCGCGACCCCTATGTTGAAGTCTTTATTTCTACACAGTCGCCTCTAATAGAGCATAATCATCATAGTGAAGGGGTCTGTTATGAATGTAATAATTTTATTTGTGAGAAAATTTGAAAGTTGTGTTTTATTTTCCACTCTGTAACAGTTATGTACTGCTTTTTGATGGACTGTCACAGAAAATCCCAAAGAGATGCAGCTTTTTCTAGTTGTAGTCTTTTTTGGGGATTCTGTGTTTTTCGAGAGTGTGTCATCCTTGTCTAAGAGGATCTTTGTTTGAGACCTGTGGGTCACCTGCACAGGTGTTTTCCATCGGCCTCATCAAGGTACTGATAATGTAAGCAACTGCAGATCCTTCACTTGTTGCTGGTATGAATAGTCTGAAATAATGACATCTGGTGGCTATTTTAATGTACTACAGTTTACGTGGATAAAATTGATAACTTCATTTAACTCGTGAGGGTTCATTAAAGCTTATGTTCTCCAACAAAGCCTGTGTTTTTGTAGTTTACGTAAAATTGAAAGGATGTTACAATAAAGCTTTTTTTTTTAAACAGTGACACATTGTTCTGTTGGACTGTAAATTATTCCATTAATTATTATTTTCTTTCTATTACTATCTGAGAACTTATAGCTTTATGATAGAAGAGGCTTTGAGCAACATTCAAAAATTTTTATTCAAAAAAGGAAAAAGAAAGAAAAAATATCAGTTTTTGGCTTCAGTCTGCTCCTCTTCTGGCTCACTACCTCTCCAGCTTGCATGACACTAGTCTCAAAGTTTTAAATACACTCAAGTCATAGTACTCTGTTGCTCCCGCTGATGATAAAGTTTTCTATTCAAACAACTGGTCTCTGTCTCTCTGGGTTCTGACTCACTGGCTCCCCCTTGTGGTAGAACCTGTTGGTGTGGCTCTAAGCCACATTAGCTCAGTGCTTACATGCACAAGAGAGTCAAGTGGAAAACCTCACATTAAGGCAGCATGTTTACTGTTTTTATAACCAATAAATAAATAAATTAGATATGCAATATGTTGACTTGAAGCTTTCTATGCACTTCAATCGAGAGAGATCAGACAGAGATCTGCATGCATGCATGAATTAAAGTCCTTTGGCTCGCCAGGGCCTGAGACTGGTGGTGAAGGTCGATGGAAGGTGGGTGCCTGAAGAGCTGGAGAGTGGAGGTGGAGAAAGGGTGGCGCAGAAAATGTTTGGAAACCACTGGGGGGGCGCAGAAGAAAAAGTTTGGGAACCACTGGATTGACTGATGGATGCATCCCAGACTTAAAGTCAATATATTTTATAAAATGTTCATTTACCTGCAGCTGATACATTAACCACAGTGTTGCATGCTACTTTGTTTAATCTCTAACATGAGTGACACAAATTAGCATGCTCTTTTTTTCAGGACGACACCAAAAGACATTCAACTATCTGACTCATCCCACAATCCTTTGCACCTCATGTCTTAAAGGTCCAATGGCGTTTGAACACGCCACTCACCAGATCAACCATATTTTATTCACAGACCTTATTCCAGGAAACGTGTATCTGATATGACCGCCATTTTAACACTTAAGTCCACTTCCGTCCATACACTCACACACACACAAAATGTGTTTAGAAATGTGCTGATAGGTTCCCATGGTGATGCTCTGTGAGATGCATGTCCCCTACTGTTCTCACAGTTGGTGCGAGGCAGAAAAATGACCCTGAGTTTAAGTCTTACCCAGGAGTGTTTCTGTATGATGAGGTTTCTCTCACAACTTCCTCAAAGCATCCAAAAGCAAGCATGCTTATCTGTAAAGCAATCTATTCAATTTGCTGCTGCTCTTTGTTCGTTGAACAAATGTTATTTATAATAATGAGGCTGATCTGATGGTGGTGACCTGCAGCCTATAACAGATAAGTGGGTAAAACTAGACAAGATGGTGCTCAGCAGATAGAGGTCAGTCAGTGGCAGAAGGTCAAAGTTTACTGTTTTAGCATTTTTCTCTCTCTGTGTAAAGTTCACACATCAAAATAGGAGAATGCTTAAAACTGAGAATGAGCAAACTGTCTTTTGCAAACCTTTGTATAGCGGCTCTGTTTAGCAACATGCATTCAAATTTAGTGTGTTTTTGTTTATTTGGATGTTTCTGTGCGAGCCAGTAAGAAACATTGTGCATAAGGTTAAAATATCTGCAGCGGACAGGAAATGCAAACCACCATCAAGTGCTGCAATGTCAGTGGCTGCTGTCGTGTGAAGTTAGTATAAAAGGGAAGGAAACACAGAGAGAAAATAGTAAGAAGTGGAAGCANAGGAGGATTTTTACAGCAGAGCGTTACATGCTGCTTTGGTAACTTGACTGTAAAATCACATTTTAACGGATTAAACCAGCAGAGAGGATTGTGGGTAGGCCAGCTCCTCTGTCTCCTCCAGAACTGTTGGACCAGATCAACCTCAGCAGGCAGACGGGATTTTAACAGATCCTGTTCTGAACTCTGAGGATGTTTTCCTGAACTCAGAGCCGAGCAGCAGAGATTTCCTGTTTTTCATTCCTTCCTTTATCAGGTAAAGTTATCAATGAACACAGAGCCTGATAGGAACAGAAGGACAAAGTACCAGATAACAAACTCCTCAGTTTAGCTCCTCAATAAAGCATTTAGAGGTTGGAGCAGCTGTTTGGTTTTAATCTATTTAAATATTAATCTATGAAAGTATTGATTATTTTGGTGATGATATGGAAGAGAACAACACAAGCAGCAGAACCAAACTAAAGTCCAATTTCTCCCAGAGAGACGATTAAAGAGACTTTGACTCTAAAGAACCAGGATAAACGGGTCGGTCCAAGATTCCCACTGAGAGAACAAAGGTTTGAACTTCCTGCTTCTCTGTTAGTTTGAGACCAAATGTCAGAAAATCAAAGCTTCGTCTGTTTCCTGTGAAGATATGAAGAGCTGAAGGAGAACCGGGCCGAGTTCTGGTTCTGGTTCCTCCACAGAGAGAAAACCCAGAGAGAGGAAAACAAGAAGAAGTGAACACTCACCTGATCCAGATTCTGGTTTGCTGCTAAATGAACTTTGACCCCATGTCTCCTGATCTGATCCCTGACTCCACCTGAGGCTCCGCCCCCTGCCCAGGTGACTTTAACACCTTTAATGTCTTCTTGCCTTTGAATCAACACTGAGCTGAGCTGGAAAACTTTAAGCTTAAACTTTTTCAGTTTTTTTCTAATTTTTAGTTAACTTATCATTTCTTGTCAACTTATCAGTACAGGAAGTGGTTCAGTAAAACAGGAAGTGATCAGCAGAAATCCTGGGAGGAGATCTGATCGCTTTAGTTCAGCTTTAATATTTCTGTCTTTGTTTCTAGTCTGGAAAACATTCGGCTCCATTTCTAGACGGATCGTTTTCTGACTGCTTCCACTTCTTTGAACATTAACCTTCATGCCGCCAATCCTACTGCAAGGGTCAAAGGTCGATTCCTCTTTATTATCCTGGTGGCAATTCATTTTACAGCAGGCAGTAAAAACAGGAACAAACCAAACTCTCAACATCCAAACAGCTCCACAGGTTACAAAGTGCAGCTGATGGTGTGAGAGACTGAAGCAGCTGGTTCTGATGGTGAATATGCAGCTGAAGGAGGGAAACAAGGTCCGTCCTGATTGGACGACTCGGATCCATCAGAACAGTTCACTACGGTCAGAAAAGATACTGAACCATAAATCTTTACGACTCTAAAGGCTCTTCTGGTTCAAACTGTTGGCAGCAACAAGTTTAGTTTGGTAATCAATAACTATCAATAAGAGCCTGAAGGGCAATTATGATTAAAGTTGATCATTTTGATCATCAAGTCTGGGCTCCAGCTGATTATCAGGAATCAATATCCAATCAGCTCCCAGCCTCTCTTACTGTTTATGAATATCAGCTGTGAGGCTTGGTATTATTGATCCACATGGAGAGAAAAATACTTCAAACTTTTTAACAAAGCTGTTAACATTCAACTAAAATACTCAGTAAAAATGACAAGGAAAGCTACTAACCTTTGATTAGGAAGTTTTCAGGATGGAACCGGACTAAAGAGTGAACCGGGTCGAGATGCGCCGCAGCGCTCAGTGGAAACAAGGCATTAGTGACCCGAACCAGCAGGAGAGAGAAAAAGGAAAGATTCTCTAAAAGCAGAATAAAACATGTGGATAAAAGCTGCTGAGCTTTTAAACACAAAGTCAGTCTGGAGTTCAGATCAGCAGCAACAAAGTATTTCTGCTGCTGCCATCTTTCCAAGCCTGGTTCTGAATGAAGAGCGGTTCTGATCCAATCAGAGCACAGCTCTTTGACTTTTAAACATGAATGATTCAAAATAATGATGTTCAGCTGCTGAGCAACTGAGTCGCCACAGG
>NW_015117407.1:30225-32694 GCF_001443285.1 Poecilia latipinna
CACACTACCAGAAACTCTCGCACACTCCAAAAATTACGTTTTGTCTCTCACACACTACCAGAAACTCTCGCACACTAAAAAAATTACGTTTTGTCTCTCACACACTACCAAAAACTCTCGCATACTCCAAAAAAATAGCCTCGCACACTCAAAAAAATTACGTTTTGTCTCTCACACACTACCAAAAACTCTCGCATACTCCAAAAAAGTAGCCACGCACACTCAAAAAAATTACGTTTCGTCTCTCACACACTACCAAAAACTCTCGCATACTCCAAAAAAATAGCCTCGCATACTCAAAAAAATTACGTTTCGTCTCTCACACACTACCAAAAACTCTCGCATACTCCAAAAAAGTAGCCTCGCACACTCCAAAAATTACGTTTTGTCTCTCACACACTACCAGAAACTCTCGCACACTCAAAAAAAGTAGCCTCGCATACTCAAAAAAATTACGTTTTGTCTCTCACACACTACCAGAAACTCTCGCACACTCCAAAAAAATAGCCACGCACACTCAAAAAATACTAAAATGTCACACACACACAAACGTTAACTTTCTCGCACACATACACTACTAACAGCTCGCACATTCACAAACGTTAACTGTCTCGCTCACATACACTACTAACAGCTCGCACATACACTACTAACAGCTCGCACATTCACAAACGTTAACTGTCTCGCACACATACACTGTACTAACAGCTCGCACATTCACAAACGTTAACTTTCTCGCTCACATACACTACTAACAGCTCGCTCACATACACTGTACTAACAGCTCGCACATTCACAAACGTTAACTTTCTCGCACACATACACTACNAAGACAGCCATAACATGATGATTTTTTACAAGTGTATGTACACTTTTGACCACAACTGTAGTATAAAAGGGAAGGAAACACAGAGAGAAAATAGTAAGAAGTGGAAGCACGAAACTTATTGATGTAATATATATTTTAGACTTCTCCTTTTATATGAACACAATTAAAACCAAGTAGAAGCCGTTCAGCTGAGCTGTGCAGCCGTTCTGGATGCCGGGATGAAACCCGCTCTGCTCTGCATGCTGGGCTTTTTCTGTAAGTACATCACTGACTTTCTGCTCAGAGTTTAAAGAAAATGTTTCTTCATGATAACATGTGAGCATAGATCTCTGTTAAGATCTGACTGTTGAAAACAAAACACTAAAGTCTTTTTCCTCTTTTTGTAATCAGCATTGTAATTCAAGCAACTTTTGCCTTGGATTTGTTAGAGACACTATATGTGAATTTGTTGGACATAATGTGATATTTAAATCTTTGTTTATTATTTCAAGCAGTCAGTTTTATTTTAATCTTCTTCTAAAATGAATGATATAGCATTTTGTTATTCTTAATCAGAATAATACAATGTATAATGTCTGACCAAGGCTTGATCTTTCTTGCAGTGCTCAGTTCTCTGCTTCATGGACGTGCTGATGGTAAGTAAGTTGTTTTGGAATTAACTTAAATGAAGAAATATGGTGTTTTTCCAATGCATTTACCTTTGTTTTGTACAGAAATGGAACCTAATGGTGCAGTATAGAAACAAACACTGAAACAATTAGCACTTTAGTATCACAATTCTTGTTTTTAGAGACAATTGTGTCTATTTAGATAGTTTTTCTAAACCAAATGTAGCAGAAATTCTACACTATTTTATAGAAAATAATACAAGATGGAGCAGAAGTTTAACATATTGTGATATTAATATATCTTAATTTTTGCTGTAGGGCATAAAAACCTTATCTAGAGTTATTTCATATAAGATTTTTATTTCATTAGGTTTCTAGAACATAGCCAAATTGGAGTGGTACTCTTATTGATAAATAAATGAGTATATAAAGTTTTAATCAGAACTTAAGGTGCAACAAATGGGTGTGAGTGTTTCTGCAGGTGGTCAGATTGATTTCACAGTTCTTGGGAAAAAGTTGTTCTTGTCATGTTTTTTGGTGTTTAACCCACATGCAGAAACACCATCAGGAGACAGGAACAGCTATTTTAGGTTTATTTGCAACAAGTTGAAAAGTGTAACAATGAAGGTGTTGAGGACAGGAACAAAACCCAAACTGGAAAACTGGATCTGAACACTGGGAACAGAAAGAGAGACGAGAGTCCAGCGGGAATACTGAGCCCAGATGATGCAGATGGCACTTACTCGTGCTGGTCCAGGCGATCCGGAAAGGGCAAGAATTGAGCCAAACTGATGGTTGCAGAAGTGAAAAGTTTCTTGAGAAGATACTGGCGACACGGAGTGGCAAGGTGCGGTGGTTCGAGTCCGTTTGTCTAGATGGCGATGGGAGGAAAGGGCAGAGCAGGCGCTGGTTGGACGGTGGTGGAGCGATAGCAAGCAGGGGCTGTTGGGGAAAGTCAGACAGCTGGGGGGGGGGGGGGGGGTGGGGGGAGAGGGGGAGGGAAAAAGAGACAAAGGGGGAACTCTGGGGGAA
>NW_015117408.1:0-18380 GCF_001443285.1 Poecilia latipinna
ATTTTGGGTGTCCGCCCCCCTCTGCTGCTGCTGCATCATTGTGGAAAACCTGGAGCCGCAGAGATATCTGTGGCTTATAGTCCTGAAAATATGTATTAATTTCATAAATAGTGTTATTTCCTGGATTTTTTCTGTGAAGAACCCAGAGAGGGTCATTTGTGCTTTCTGAAAAACAATACAGTAAGGAAACTGTTGCTGATAACTCTGTAGAACATCATTTTTAACTAAATCTTTACCTGATTGTCAAACTTTACATGTGTTTATTACTTTGATACTTTCTGGATAAAAGACTTATCAGTTTTCAGCTAATGTGTCTTAATTAATACATGCTCGTTTGAACAAGCTGGATAACAATGAAAAATATGATAAAACACAGAGAGCCTTCCTGGCTTAATGTCAAATCATCACAAAATCTGGTTAACTGTGATAAGTTCATGTGTCACAATTGTTCTCCCACTTAATACATTTATGACATAGAAGTTCAGTTGTCAACGCTGTTAGTTTTGTTTTTCCCTTTCTGACTGGGAGTATTGTAGTATTTTATTACTTTAAAAATGAAAAGATCATAAATATGTTTTATAAAAATGTCTTAATTCTGATGACATGTTTTCAGTTGCAACAGTTGTTAATTGTATTGCAAAGAAAATAAACCACAGAAGAAGAGCAGGAGGATGAGGAGGGATGTGATGATGCAAGTATCACAGTGTAGGTTTGTTGGTACCTGAATGCAACCACACACACACACACAGCACTTATAGACATCTCACTATGCAGCTCCAGTGGCACAGGAAATGTGCAGCTTGTTTACCACAGGAGCGCTCTTCAATTAGCTTAGCAAATGTCAATGTGCACGCACAAATGGACACACACATATTAACATGCTGACACTGAGAGACCTGAATAGAGCCTGTTTGTAAGAGGAGAACGCTTATCTGTTCAGAATATAAACAGCAGAGGCTGCAGAACAAATGAGTTCCTGCAAACAAACCGCACAGTTTCACAGAGACGCACGTCACATTGAAGCAATCAACAAAAACACACAAATGCACCAATTTACTGGGAATATATTGGGCTTTCTTTAAAGGCTGCTTCCTCATCCTGGCATTCATTAAAGAATATTCATTCTTGTGGCCAAATATTCCTCCTTGGTCACTGACACACACTCGTACAAAGTCAAATTCCCATGCAACACACATCCAGGTCACTTGCTAATTCTTCACTGATACATTTGTTAACCTCCTGCAGTTCTCTTGACTGGACAGAGGTCTGTGTTTGTAAAAAGCATCGTCTATTCCTAAAGGCCCGATGGTCTGGTGACTGCTGGAGATAGACAGGACGAACACAAGGCAGCTCAAAGAAACACAAACATGCACTTTTAATTTGGCATGACTGTAGGAGGAAACTGAAGTACCTGGAGGGAACCTTCACATGCACAGGTAGAACAAAATGAACCCAACCACTGACAGAGTGTTGGGGTTTATCCTTAGGCGAAAGTAGCCCTGAAAGTGACGCTCGTCAGCACACAGCTTGGCTGTGAAACTCACCAAACTCACGTCTCAGAAATTATTTGTTGAGTCCAGACACCCCACGGCTAGCACAGAAATTCCAACAACAAAACACTCCTCAGATTCAGATGGGGTCCATTGCTCCCAGTCCCACAATAGCACATTAGAATTCCCCACTAGCGCCCCTCCCAGGACATGATCAAGGCTCTGCAAGAAGGTCAGGCATTTGGCATTCTTCAGGCCGTTCAGTGCATGAGCACAGAAACCCGTAAGAACCCCCCCACCCTGGAGGCTTCTCTTTATCTTCTGAGGGACAGACATGCAAGTCACGACAGAAGCTCCAAATATAGCCATTTTGATATGTAATGCTAATTTTGATTCCATGTGACTTAATTGATTATAATCACCTGTCATTATAAGTTACTCATGTGAAAAGTGGCTATTAGTTTGTCATTAAGAAGCCTGGGAGAGCAGATGCATGGTTATTAATATTTAAAAAGAAAAACAGTTAAAGGTGGGGTGAAGAATGTGCAGCTTCTCCCATTCCTTTACTGACACACTGTAGACTCCCTTCCTTATGAGCAAAGAGATTCTTTTCTGGGAATCAGTTGGATTTTTACCTAATGTTGAAACACCTCAATGATTTAGGGCAGGGGTCCCCAAATTTTTCCTGCGAGGGCCACATGACTGTTCCCTTTTCTGGTCGGGGGCCGGTCTTAGTTTTTCGAGAAAGAAACCTTAGAAAAGTTTTGTTGACAGGGGGGGGATTGGATTACTGCCGACGACATATTCGCGTTTGTAGATAGATTTTTACCCAGAATGCAAATGGAAAAAACCGTGAGCGAAACGGTGACTGGTACTGACTAGTACATATTCCATTGAGGGAAACTAAGTTTCATATCTGCTCAAAAGCCCCCCTGGTGGTTGAAGAAAAATCCACATATATATGAAAAAAAAACACTGAATGCTCTCTGGTATTGTTCAGGGGGCCGGACCAAATGAGGAGACGGGCCGGATCCGACCCGCGGGCCGTAGCTTGGGGACCCCTGATTTGGGGAACCTTCAAAGAGACACATTTAAAGTCTCTTCCCGGAGCTTGAGAGACTGGGTGCCAAGTTTGTATCTGTCTGAGTTTGGCCTTTCACTTAAACTTGTGTGGATCTTGCTGTGCCGATAAGGATCACTCATTATGTGGCGAGTTAGTTCTCTGCTGAGCCTTGTCACGAACTCATTGCCACATCACACCAAGCACCTCATCTGTATTCATGGTTAGCAGCTTGTGCACCTCCCCTCTGAAATACAACAGGTGAAGAGAGATGAATGAACACACACACACACCCATGCGCGCACACACACTACTTACATATCCTCTGCCCGGCTGAAATAGAAAATTCATGAATGTAACCCATTTAATTTACACTGAGTCTGATCAACTCCACTTTTTGTTTCTAAGCATGTGAACTGTTGCCCTCCTGGTAGAATTCAGGTTCAGTCCACGTCTGAAAGGGATCCACGATTAGCTGCAACAGTAGACATTATTTGAGAAACATTTATTTCAAATGTAAAAACAAGACTGAAAATGCTAGTGGTTCTGTAGTTTTCATAAATTGAAGAAATGCTGTCACATGGACGCTGCCATGTTGTTTACATTGCAATGCCTCCATGGTAGATAACGTATGCTGGCTGCTACAGCACTAGCTAGATCTGCCCAGCCACAGCAGTAATCTTGGCACAATAGGCAACGGTAGGCCCCTTCAATTTGAACCAGAGCGTGTTGAAATAGAAGATAATGGAGAAAGGACGAGGGAAAATGAAGATGAGAAGGATGATGGAGGGAGTCGGCTGAAGTATGACTGTGACAGTTCGCTGTGTACAGCTGCAGTTTCTAACTCAAGCTGTTTACAGTGGGCATCAGGAACAGAAGAGTTTCTTAAATGTAGGAGAATATTGAGTTACGAGGAAACGGATGATCCATTTATCTGTTTTGATTTTGCATAAGCTCCTGTTAGTAGTGTTAGCTGTAGTTAATGTAGTAAACATGCGTAGGTGTGACCCATGTGGGGGAAAGGAGGGCTGATATATGGGTTTGTCCGCGGGTTCCACGATGGCCCCACATGGGTTTTCCCATGTAGGGCCAGAGCCCACATGGGCGCTACATGGGCCCTAAATGGACAAAAGGCAGGGAAGTTGCCTCAATCCAGGCGTTTTTGGGCTTCCCAGGTCATCCTCCACAACCTTGACTGCTTTTCATTTTGTTTGTAGACTTGGTCATTAATAACAGGTTGTTCATATATTTTGGTGCTAAGCCATTAAGTAATTTACAAACTAAAAATGGTATTTTAAAGTCTATTCTCTGAGCTACAGGGACACGTGCGCACACACACTATTGGAAGGATTTTAGAACTGGGTGATGTGCTCCATCTTCCTGGTTTTAGTCAGAAAGCCAGCAGCAGCGTTCTGGATCAGCTGCAGCTGGAGGATTTTTAAACAGACCTGTGAAGACAGTGCTGCAGTAATCGATGAGACAAAAGATAANCACATGGATGTCTTTCTCTAGATCAGTGTTTTTCAACCTTTTTTGAGCCAAGGTACATTGTTTTAATTGAAAAAATCACGAGGCACACCACCAACATAAGGACCCAGCAGAGGGCTGCGTCCTAATAACTGCTGGATATATTAAGGACGCAGTTCTCCGTCTCCAAATCCGGTTTTGTTGAAGCCAAGTTTACGTGCAGCGGCTTTATTTCCCTCCTGTTCTGCCAGATTGATACTCCTCAACTTAGAAGCTGCATCATATGAGTTTGAAAACATTCTCTGTCGTTCCTGCTGCTAGCATGTGCTTGGTCTTAATGAAAATTACCCCGTTCTTCTTTGATTTCCAATTTTGACTTCCAATGATTCACTTCCTGCTAAAGAGCCCCCTGGTGGTTGAAGAAAAATCCATAGAAAAACCGCATGTTCAAAGTGTAGGAAAGAAGTAGCGGCTTATAGTCCGGAAAATACGGCTATAATACACCTGATGATCACTCACGGTACACTAGTGTGCCGCGGCACAGTGGTTGAAAAACACTGCTTTAGCTCTTGTTGAGACATTAGTCCTTAAATCCTGGAAATATTTTTCAGGTTGATAGAAGGCCGACTTTGTGACTGTCTTTATTTGGCTCTGAAGGTTCAGGTCATAGATTTGCGAAGAAAAATTCCAAAGACTTTCTTTGTGAAAGTCGCATTTGAAACACATTAATGGTTCTTCAGTGTGGTTAGCAAGTGAAATAGTCGGTAAAATTGCATCTAATGACACTGGGTGGGTAGAAGGGTCTGCTCCACAGTTTCAGAGCAAATTGAACCGGCAATATAATTTGACTGATTATAGGATCATTGTTCAATCAGAGACTCCGCTGAAGTGTCTGTGCAAATCACTTAACTCCTAACAGCGAAGCTGACCTTCCCGTTGTGCAGATATCAACAAAAAAAAAAATAAAATCTCCAAAAGCATCGGGATCTGGAAAATAGAGATATGTCCACTAAAGTCTCCTGGCTTAAAATAACAGATTGTTTTACACAGAATTTTCTAATGTTATTCAATACTGTTCCATATTGAAACATGTAATGACCCATTATTTAAAGGGGCAATATTATGTAGAATCAACTTTTTGAGCTTTACATAATGTTATGTTGTTATTCCCTCATCTAAAACATACATGGAGTGTTGCCTTGATTCTTTCATGCAATTTTGAGAAATCCTTTCATCTCCCATGGCAACCATTTGGGTGTGTCTTAATGTTTGGTAGCAACAAGCGCCTCCTTGCAGCTGCAGTTTCCACACCGCCTCCCCACTCCGCTCCTTCAGACTAGACGGCAGCCATTAGCAAAAAGCTGGTGAACTGCTGAGCTAATTAAATGACCTACTTCTCAGTGCAATGCTGGTGTAAACATTGTTAGTGTTAATAGAGGAGCCATGTTGTAATGACTTCCTAAAGGCAGAGTTTCATAAAAAGCAGGAGTTTCTTAAAGAGATAGCGGCCTAATTTCAAGGTGCTGAATTACAATGTCAAATTTCTTTTAAGTCATGTTTAATACATACAGCATTTATAACAACTGAAGGTAACATAGTTACTAGATTGTGCTATAAAATGGTACTGTGTGCCTAGAAAATACCTAATACAGTCCCTTTAAGGCAGTGGTCCCCAAACTACAGCCCACGGGCCGCATCCGGCCCGCCTCCACATTTGGTCCGGCCCCCTGAACAATACAAGAGAGCATTTAGATTTTTTTTCATATACCTTATTTCCCAGACTATAAGCCGCTACTTTTTTCCTAGGCTTTGAACCTTGTGGCTTATATGTGGATTTTTCTTCAACCACCAGGGGGCTCTGTAGCAGGAAGTGAATCACTGGAAGTCAAAATTGGAAATAAAAGAAGAAAGCGCCCATTAAAACAGAATTAGGTTTTAATAGGGAATTGAAATTTGAGAATGTTGTTGATCAGTTAAATAGCTTTGAAGGGAAAAAGGAGATATTTATTTCATTTTTTAAATAATACTGGGATCATTATGACAATTTGAGGTATAAATAGGTAGGTTTATTTCCTGGATTTTTTTTTTTCTGTGAAGAACTCAGAGAGGGTTATTTGATTGTGCTTTCTGGAAAACAATACATTTTTACATTTAGACACTCCTGCAATCGTCACACTTTTTCTGTTACAAACTGACTCAGGCCCCCCAGCAGAGAAGGGAAAAGTTATGTGGCCCTCACAGGAAAAGGTTTGGGGACCCCTGCGTTAACGGTTGGTTTTAATTTTTTGAAATGTATCTTATCAAAAATGTAAAATTTTGTTGATTGTAATTGACTTGTTAAAGTAACAAAAAGGCTAAAACAACCCATGGAGTGAATAGCTTTGGAGCTGCATATCTCTAAGCTTTTGTACCTCTATGGACAAACTGATCATGCATAAATAATTGGACTCAAATAAAAGCTCTCAGTGGAATCTGTTAGGATGACCTTGGTCCAAGAAAATCTATTTGTAAACATCTTCAAAGAAAACTGACAAATATCAGGTTTTTATCACTCTTTGTTTTATAAGTAATTAATTTGCAACAATAATCTCAATCACATATTGTGCTAATGAGCTGTTTAACAAAAAAAAAATCATTTTCCAGTTTCCATGACAACATCTACAGTCCTTTTAGCAAAACTGGAATAATTAATATGTCATTCTGCTTTTCAGACTCTCTTTGATTTAAAAATTGAAAAATAATATCATTGTTGCTGCTGCATTTTAGGAAAATATTATGGTGTAATCACTTTGTAAATTACTACTAAGAAGTACAAACTGCTTTCACAGATTTTCGTTTTATTAAATGTCTTTATTGAGTTTACAAGTGAAAAGTGATTTATTCAAAGTGTTATTTTTTTCAGATACGAACAACCAATTAAATAAAAAAGAGTTTTATTTGTCAGGCTAAAAGCAGTAACTTATTTACATTTGCAGATGCTCCAGATCACCAAACATTGCTTCATGGTGAGGAGAGCTGGGGGAGCGAGGAGGAAGAATGCACAATTATCTTCCACCGCACACAATGTGACATGTTTGACTTATTTAAATTGCAAAGTGTGTCTGGATTCATAAATACGAGTTAATTGGAAAATGTACAGCCCAGTCATGCTAATCAGAAAGTAAATCATTTGAATCCATACCATTTCATATCACATATCTAAAAGTGTGATTTGCAATGCACACTGCTGGGGTGCTCACTATGTATTTATTATTTTCCAAGGTTTGACAAAAATAATCTTCTGGTGTTTTTTGTAGGGAGGCGAGTTCTGTAATTCAAATGAAAATGGTTTTCACATTAGCGGGTGTAAATATCCAGGTCAGCTTCCTGGTGTGTTCATGAGATTCAGAGTGAAACTGAACCAAACAGCCAGACCGAGTTTTACTACAGTAAACTACATTGTAACTACTAAGCAATAAATCAATTATTCGCATAACTTAAAATTATATTTATAATTTCCATCTGGACAACAATCATTCAAGAGACACTCTCCTTTTAGTTGAAAAGCTGTCATTTTGAGAAACTGTAAACATTTGACATCCAGTATGAAGTAGTTTTTCTTTCTTATTTGCACCTTTGCCTGTTTTCCATCTCCTGCTTTAATGACAAATATCTTTTGAAACAATTTTGTTTACTTCATAATCCATTTTAATGATTGCTGTTGTGGTTGTAATGTTTATTTATTTTGGATATTTAAAATGTTTTCCACTTCCACTGTGAAATGTTCTTTAGAAATTGTTTTTTTGGGGGGGTTAATCTTTGACAGTGTACATGAAGTACTATTGTAGAAACTGGTTTCAAATGGACAATATTTTTGTTCATCGCAATAATTTCTGAGCCAACAAACTTTTGTATTGTGACAGGTCTGTTAGCCAAAAATGGTGGTTGGGTTTTAACTTTTAGGCCACTAGACTCTATCTTGCATCATTATATGACCAAGAAAAGGAACATTTCTCCATCTATGTTGACAAGTTTAAAGGTTTTTGCTAAACTGTGCCCGTCACATTCAACAGGCTTCCTTCTCGCTCCCGGTCAGGGAAAAACCCACAGGCTGCGATAAAAGGGCCAAGACAATCCAACATGTTGAATATGTCCAATTTTAGATCGGAGCGGTCCCGACGTTCAGGACGATCGGTAGCCAATCAGAAAGCGCGGTGACGTAGCTAAGCACGGAGGGAATCCCAAACAGCTGACATCGGCAACTGAGAGCCCGGTTCAGTGCATAGCACAGCAAATAGAGAGGCTGCTCCCGCAGTCTTTGTCCAACGTTTTTTTTTTTTTTCTTTTTTTTTTGTTATGTCTTTTATCACTTAACTTGAGAGCACAAACTATAACAATTGTTTTTGCAGAATTTTCTTCTGGAATTGGGATGTTCCTGAGTGAAATCGGTTCGTGTTGTGTGGCTGGACACACGAACTAAAACCGGCTGTTTTATTTTATATCATTATTTAAACTGCTTCACTGTAATCTTGAGTGATTTTAAAAGACCATTGGTAATCAAATCGGATAAATCACTTTTTTGTGTGAACTGGGTATTTTTGCAGTATATCAGTGAAAAATAAAAAAAATACACCTGCACAACATTTCAGATGACTTTATCTAATCATTTCGATGTTAAACCAGACCAGATTTAATCGTTTACCTTTTCATCTCCCAGTAAGTGACCAAACTCTTCACAGGTGAGACTCGACAGACAGACAGACAGACATGCACACAAGCCTCAGCGATGCGCGTGCAGAGTTGTTTTACAAACTCTTGATTTTATGATTCTGCAGAATAATTTGACAGCAGCTGCTTGAGTCGTGACTTCCACTTCCAGTGTGAATCCACTAAAACGCTCAGCCACCCACTCACATGATTATGAAGACGTACTGACTCTCACAGACACACGGACTTCCTGTGGATCCAAACTCACTGGTGCACAGTGGCTGGCAAAATATTCACATCTCTTGATTTGTCCTACATTTACTTACACTGCTGCTACACATTAAGGCATTTTATTTGGGATTAACCTTTACAGCCTAAAACAAATGATACCAAATGTTTAGGTGGAAGGAAAATGGTGAATATTTTTCAAAAATTATGACAAGTATGAATCTGAGTGTGACATTCATGCCTCCTTACTCCGACACCCCTAAACATAACCGCCTCCAGAAGTCAGAATCCGTAAAACCTGTGTCTAATTCAGCATCAGTTTAAATCAAACGTCTGTGAATGTCTCAGAGGTTTGTTGGAAAACTTTGGTGAACAAACACCATCATGAAGATGAAAACAAAGCAGAAATGTTTGAGATAATGTTGAGAATCTGATCCAAGATGGCATCTCGGTACCACACTCAGAACACCAAAAATGACAAAAATCCAAAACCAAACTTAGAAAACTCCAGATACAACAAAAGATGGTTCTTACCCAGGGCTACAAAATATGAACAGATGCTACATAGTTTAGATTGTCACATGTAAAAGGGTCAACTGATAATTTACTTCCTTTAAATTCTACTTTGTCTACCTTCCCAATAAAATGCATCAGTGTTTGCTGTAATGTATTATAAATTGAAAATGTTCAGATTATGGAGTTTCATATTCCTAAATCTGTAGATAATAATCTCAGCAATGATCCAAGCCAACAAGAAAGTGGGCTCAGAAACAGTAAACCCCTTTAACAAAATGACATTCCTGCTGGATAAAGGAAAACATTTTGTCTTCGATTCTTTAAGCTAGCCGTGTAGACAACAGACAATGAAGACAGACAGTTTCTGCACATGCAGTTCCTGTGATTCTCTTCTCTGTAACTCTGGTACTCTTAAGCCTTTTGAGATTTGTGTGTATTTTATCTTTACACACTAGGATATTAGAAGATTTGGAAGGTTGGAAGGAAAAAAAAAGTCATTCAGAGAGCAAACAATTGCAGCCTCATTGACGCTTCCACTGGAGTTCTGCTTACTTCAAGCTCCTTTTTAACTCTGGGGTTTAATTTGGTTTGCATGACTCACAGCACCAGAGGGAAGGAAAACTTCTAATAATTTGTTTTAGTGATGTGCATAGCCCATGGGTTCCACCACTATCTGGAAGTAGCTGGTTTATCTTCTGTCTTTGACACTGTGCAAAACAAAAAAAAACAAAAAAAAAACAAAAAGCATGTCAAACAAAAAAACGTGTTAGAAATTTTCCTCTGTTTTTGTTGTCATAATTAAACACATTTTAATGTCAAAGATAACTTGAGAAATTAGAAAGGTGGTTTTAAAATTAATGTAATTGATTTAATTTATTAAAGGAAAAAAAAGCTGCCCAAACCAAGTTGACCCAGTGAGAAAAAGTAACTCCTAAATGTAATCGGTAGTTTTGCTTCTCTTGGCACCAATAACCACCAATGAGTATTTTGCATCACTATAGATATGAATATGTTGTAGATAAACATATTCTGGAGTCACGTCTTAAACTTTTTAATTTAAATGATCTTCATTATGTTTTCATTTTTTTTATTAAGACATTCTTGGTAAAATGCTCATCTAATCCCGTCCCCTTGTTTGATTGGATCATACTCAATGCATGTCAAAGAGTTTGAGTTTGTGGGTCAATTGGTGCCATTTCAAAAGGTCACAAAAGGATATTTAAAGAAATATCATTATCGGTAAAATTGAGCAATAGAAAATTACATATACTGATTGTGTATTAATACATAAGTTCCAGCAAACACAAAACAGTTGAAGAAAAGTAGGTAACTTTTGCTTCTGCCATAGCTGACTGCAGTTATGTTTTTCTGTAGTCACTGTATTATATTATGCATATTATAAGCTAAGGGTAGATTTAGACATGAAAATACATTTCCTTAATAGTATGAAAAAAATACTGACAATCTTATTAGAGTCAAACTGTTTCATATCAGGTGTCCCTTTTTTCACAGGAAAGCTTTCACAGAGTTTACCAATGTTTTATTAAGCCCAGGCCTTTTTGAATATTTAAATAAAAGTGACACTTTTTTAGCCCTACTATGCTTGAATGGAGTCACAAATCCAGCATTATGAATTTTAATCAATATTTTGTTGTATGCTGACATTTTGAAGTCAGATTAGATAGATCGGTTGCCTTGTAGAACCACAATGTTAAAGTCACATGAAACTTTTTCACTCCTGTTGTTTTTAAAAGTGTTTTTTTTTTTTTTGTTCTTGTGTAAAAATACACAACCGTATATATTTTAAGTCATTCTTTCCTGTGTGCAAGTACTTTTCAATCAGCTTTGAGACATCCATGTAAATCAATCTGTGCCAACAACCTGGCTTTTAGTTAAAACTATGGCATTTTATAATTAACTTGATATGTTTTGTGCCCTTAATTATTTCTGTTCTGTTCATTAATTGTTGCTAAAAGTAAATTCTTTAGAGGCTTGCCTTTGATGATATGCTCAAATTTCATATTCTGATATGATTAAATATATCATTTAATATATTACTTTATATTTCTCTATAGTTCAGCTGAGAAAACAGCAACAACCTTAAAAGTCAGCCTGTGTCCCACAGACGTAAATTAACTTAAAACTCGCTAACTAGAGTAATGGTTTGTTGTGTTGTTTTCTTGACATTATTCTGGTAAACTAAGCAGGAAGATGTATCTAACATTCTGCATATTGTGCAGAATGTTATTTCGTTATTTCAGGGTTTGGGGATGGGAAAACGTGAGAAGGTCAGACAACAAACAGCCAATAAATGTTGTCCTTTCAATTCTTCTTTCTTTCTCTCATGTTACCTCTTGCTTTTTGTCTCTCTTCCCTTCATTTTATCCTTGCATATTTCTTTTGTGTTTTATCCTGTCAGATGAGGCCCATGGAGGTCCAATTAGTAGTAGGATTTTATGCTTTTCCTTGAAACATTTCTGAAACGTGCACTTTCTCTTGGCCGAAGTGTTTCTGTGTCTATCAATATTAAAATCAGGAATGTGAGTATGTGTGCAATATATTGAGAGTCTCTCCTTTTAGGGGCCTTTAGCAATGCTGAACTAACTGGAGTGTCTGGATTAACTAACTGCAGTCCTTATTCTCAATCCAAAAGTGTAACAGGAGGCTCCTTATCACTGCTTTGGTGTTCCTCTACTTTTTTATGTTACAACAATTTTCAGGGAGTTTCAATATAGCAGCAGCCTGGCTTTTGCTTCCTGTGCGATTTTGCTGGATTAAAATCTCATTACACAGAGAGTCTGGATTTTCTCCCATTTACTTGGATTACAGCAAAAATTTAACCAGCCCAATCAGGAAACAGAAGAAGTTGTGAACAATGACGTTTTTTTCTGCACTACTTTAGAAATGTAGTCTGTCTGTTCTATTAGGAACAGCAGTGAACAAAGCTGTTCAGTCCATGTTGGCCATTAACAGGTGCCTTGTTCTGATCTTCTCTCTTTGAAGTGGAAGATGGTTGTCTACAGCTCGGGTAATTCCCAGTAAGCTTCAAGTAGCGGCAAAGTGGTGCATATACGTCACGGGCAAACATTAGTGATAGGGTTAAAATTAAAACCTCAGCAGTCTATGGTTCCAGGAAGCAATTGCTTCTCAATAACTCACAGCCCAGACATGCTGCATGAAGCAAATCATAGAACAAGGGGCTGTTTTTTTACCAGGCTAGTATTACTGTATTTGTTCATCTCTTCTTATTGTTATTCTTAACAATAATGCACATCCTTTAAAGGATCCAAAAAAGTATTTGGAGCCTGACAGATTTCTTCATGGGTTTTCTGTCACACAAACCTGATTTATAGTGAAACAAATTTGAACATTAAACTGCAGCTGGGGACACTACACAACTTTCATGCTCATCACAGATTTTGGAAACACAAAACGTTCAGAATACATGTGTATCTATTAACCATAAAAATGCACAAATAAGTTTGCTTAATGTAAACAAGCTAACTGACTTTTCTATAAAAAGTTTATACACTAGGATGAAGTGGGTTTTTGGTCACATCAAAATAAATGTATTTTGTAAAATTTCAATGGAATCCCTTTGTTCCCATCACACATATAATCAACAGCCGGGAGTTACCACTGGTGAAAATGACAAAGAAGACAACAGGAAGTGGTACGATGGTTTGTTTTTGGGTTGGAGTTTTTTATCAGATAATGCTCAGCTGGCTCCACTTCGTACAAATTAAATTAATGATTTGAGACAGTAGTGTCTCAATGTACCTCCTCTGGAGGTGAAGCCTGCTGAACATCATTGCCCAGTTAGTTCATAAAAAATTGTGTATCAATCGAATGTTTTGGAACCAGAGCAATTCTGTAAGATCATCGACTGTAATTTTCCCAAAATGCTGCATATGTAGTCGCTCCCAAGTAGACGGAGCTTGTTGCTCCAACACCTGAATAAGACGCTGATCTGGTGGCTGATGGATGATGAGTGCTACCACCATGGCTGAAGTATCATTATATCTCACATAATCGTTTACATCTCTCGCTGTCATGATTTCTTTAAAGACATATCGTGTGAACAAGCTTATTTATGTGTGATTTTCATTTCAGTTTATTTGATAATACGAGAATCATTGAAATGGATGAATGTAGTTCAAGATGCTATAAAGATGCAGGCCATTTATCATCGATGGGTCCTTTGCTGAGATTTGAAGTAAACTCCAAAGATTTAAAAGATGTGACTACTATGAATGATACGTTTTGAGACTTTTACAAAGGCCAATCAGTCGTTGAGATGCTTGCTTACAAGACGCAAATCAAAGCAGTAATGCTCTCCCAGATTACACCCAGCTCACAGCTCCAGCTACCCACCTCAATGTGCAAATTAGGGGAGCAGAGACGGGAGGGATAAAGGATATGTTCCATCTGAGGTTAGGAATATTCAGGAGAATATGGCATGAGCATAAGAGAGAAGGCAAATTAAATTAATGCTTAAGTTGAGGAAAGTATATGGAAGCTTGAATTTTGTTCACAATAAAAATAATGTCTTTGTATATCGAGACAGTTCTGAGTTGTTTGACGTGTCAGAGAACATAGAAATGGCTTTTACCATAAAGAACACCAGGTTTAGCTGAGTTGAGAGACAAGAATAGCTTTTTTTATCTGGAAGTCAAACTGCCAGATGAAATATTTTGAATTACTCTACTGCTGTATGTATGTGAAAAAAAATGAATACATGAATTTGCAACTCATTCACTTGATGGTAATAGTGTGATTTGTGCTACATACACACTCCTCGGCTCTTCTTAGAAATGGGCCACCAGGGTCTAGGGTACTTTGAATTTGTCTCCAAGTGGACTGAAACCAAAGCGTATTGGACACACGGGACGCTCCGTGGTGAAAGCGGGACGAAGCGTACAATGTACTGGAGATGGTGTGACTTTGACTCCAGCTTTTGGCATTTGTCACCCAACTTGTCTCTGTCATTGTTCTTCCAAATTTTATTTTCCCTTTCTCCCGTTTGCCTTTCCCTCATGTCCTGCTTTTTTTTTTTTCTTGCAGATCTTCTCTTTCATTTCAGAGCCTTGCTGGCAAAAGTCTTGTCTGCCTCTGCCAGAGCCTCTTGTCTCACATTTGCCTCCCTAACGCTGTCTGTGTGCGCGTTAAACCGCAATCCAGTTAATCCCTCTAGTAATGGTGTGCACTGGGAGCCGTATCAGACATGACCACTGGGGTCGGTGCTTTTGCTTAGCTAAAGGCATGAAAAAAAATAATAATAAATCTGGGATTCAACACATGTCCACCAGCTTTTCAGAGGCATCTGTAAAAAATGTTTGATTTCTAATTAGTCACAAATATGCATGAGAGAACCAACTAGCCTGTCAAATTACTGAGGGAACACATAAAAAAGGCACCTTAAATGTCTAAGTAAAGCCATGTTTTGTCAGCGTTTACATCTCTGAAGTTCTGATACATGTTCAACTTTTATATAATCTTCGCAGATTTTTTAGCAGAATTTTTGGACCTTTGGGTAAAGAATATATTCTGTTTATCACTGGAAAAGACATGTAATGACTCACAATTAGAATAGCTAACACGATCTTACTCACTTAAGAAAACACAACAAAATTTAGTGTTTGAACAGTGCAAAACATGGACTTTGCTGTATTCAAAAGAGGAACCACTATGAAGTGACTCTTCTATGTTGAGTCGCCGTTTTGGGTGCTTGTTCTGTTTTGTTTCTCTAACCTAGAGGTCAGCAGAACACTGAACCTGGATTTGAGTGGCTACTTTTTTGTTGAACCATGTTCTATTTAAAATTTAACATGTTTCTTAAGATGTTTTCACACCTTATAGTCTGGTAGACTTGGTTTGAGTGGGGACCAAAATTGTAACATTTGTTACAGTTTCAGTTGGTGAAGTTTGGCTACACATTGCAACGTGACAAACGAACCAAACTAATTGAAAAACCTGTTCCCCTCCTCACCTGTTCCCTTCCTCACCTGTTCCCCTCCTCACCTGTGGTGGTGCTGTTTCCATTGAGCTTGTAATTGCGAATTTTGACATATTGAAAATAAGTTTGCTGTACAGATACACGCCAATTATGAAGAACAATTTTTAGATAAAATGTTTTGGCAATAGGATGAGGTGTTTCTTTTTTTTTTTTTGGCTGTATAGAAATTGGCGTATTTTGCAAAACATCAATGGAAACACTTTTTTCGCTTTGCACCAGTCACATGATCAACAACCAGATGTTGCCACTGCCGCAAACCACCAAGAAGAAGACAGGACGTATTTGGAGGATCATGGGGCATCATGTTTTAAATGACTTATTGCGTGAACAAACTTATTCACATGTGATTTTAATTGCATTTCTTTTTTAATGGAAACACAGCAATTATGAAATGGTGTTTTCTTCGACATCAGTGGAATATTGACAAAGATTTGTATACATTTGTAATGGAAACGCAGATACTGGGCACAGCTTCGTTCTTTAATAATGTAAACAAAAATAGTCAGATTTTAGCAGTTGTAGGATTTCTCTTTTGTTTTTTCTTAAAGATCACAAGCCATTTCTTCTGCTAGTGCTATAATTTCCAGCAGGAGAAATGGCTGTGGCTACAGAATGCTGTAGTCTGCTCATGCTTTTGGAGCGGTGTCCATTCTGCTTGACCTGCACATTCGAACAGCGCTACAGTTCAACCAAACAGAAACGTGTTTCTTCTTCTACTAATCATTTCCAGCAGGCTGGTTTAGTGCAGTGCTGCCCCCAACTGGTCTCATTACCAGAAGCTTCATGTTGGATTAAAGGTTATAAATATCCGTAGTTATACATTAGTAATATAAGTGATTGTACTTTAAGTCTAACTTGTGTTAGAACATTTTCTATTTTGAACGTGTGGAATACATGTTTTTCATTTTTTATATAGAAATATTATATTTGTTCTTTGATAATGTGCTATACACTATATGTAATGCATAACATGCTTTCATAATCTGTGTTTCATAAGCTGCTCATGCTAAACAATGATATCACGCTCTGAGTTCGTGACGGGTGTTGTTGGACACATGGATAATTGAATGGTCATTCTGTGTTTCATAACTTGATCACGCTCCGAGTTCGTGTTGTACCTTGAGATAGTAAGAGGTCATTCTGACTTGATCCTGGGTTTCGAACAATAGCTGGAATTCGTGGTCAGATATTTAACGGGAAATGGCCGTACTATTCTTGGAGAACCTGCCAGGGAGAGAGGAAGTGGCCATTCTTCCTTATCACGCAAGGATGTTTGGTAAGGAGTATAAAATTGGGGGAGTTCCTCGTCTTGACAGTCTGCCATGGGTCGTGTACGGACGCCCGGCCACATGATTGCTACTCTGCCTGGATCGACGGCTCTCCGATCCTTGTGTCAAGGTAAGAGCGATAGATATATTAGAGGACAATATATAGCATCACGTATCAGTGTATGAATAACTGCTTTGCTGTGGAGCATTGCCTTGCTGTAATCTGTGTGGAATAAAAGACACATTTATTCTAGCAGACCAGCGTGTTGACTCATTCTTGTTGCCAATCACCTCCGATCCTGTCTAAAATTTCACAAAACAATTTTGTATTTACTTTCAATCCCTGATCATTAATATTTTCAAAAATGGACAGTCAGGATGGCAGAAAAGATACCCAGAATCTTTATTATATGTAGGTGGAATAAAACAAAACATTTGGATATTTGACTTGAGGAAAGTTCAGTATCTTAAGGGTACTTTTAAAGGACTGTAGAATGTTGTGAGCCTACTTCAACAGAGTTTCTTGTAAAACTACAAGTAGAAAGATTTACTAACATCATTTTGGTATTTATTTTCATTTGTTGACCTATCAGATGCCAGAACTTGCGAAGAGATTTCTACCCCTCCGGTATCTGGCTGGGAAGAAAGTTTGTTCAAACAAAGTACTGACATAGGAGAGGTGAGCTAACCTCCTGCAACCTGTTGTTCTACCCTCAGGTTGGAAGCACACAGAGAAACAATGAGGAGCACCCACATCCACAGAAAACCTACTGTAAAATGAACCTGTAAAACATGTTTTTATAGATAAACTTATCTGTTTATCTATAAACAGATAAGTTTGTGCTCATTGTTAAAACTGGAAGAAGGAGGAGGCAACAGAAGTGAAAAGCAGTAGTAGATGTCCAGTTTTTAAATTTCCACCCCTTTCAAGGAGCGGTATTATTTAAAATTGACACTTTTGATCTTTACATCATGTTATTCTAATAAAAAAAAACATACCGCAAGTACATGTTTGTTGAGAGAATAACAAAAATGTACTTAAGGTATGTAAACTTATTTTATTGGTAAATAAAGGTTGAATTTTTGCTTTGATTCTTTCATGCATGTTTGAGAAGTTCTTGAATTTCCAATGGCAACCACTCAGTTGCTCAAAATGCCTGAGTGGACCAAGCTCCGCCCTCAAAATGCATCTCTTCCTCAAAACAAAGTTGTGACGACCTCCTGAAGGCGGAGTTTCAGAAAGAGCTGGAGTTTCTTCAAGGGACAGAGGCCGGGTTTCAAGGCTTTAGAGCAGGGGTGTCCAAAGTCGGTCCTGGAGGGCCGGCATCCTGCATGTTTTAGTTCCCTCCCTGGTTTAACACACCTGGATGAAATGATGGCTCATTAGAAGGCCTAAGAAGAACACTGTTCAATCAAAGTGTTCATTCTCAAATTCAGAAATGTAACACTTATTTAACACTTATGAAATAATTTGTACAAAGTCCTTTGTTGATGAACCAGAAGTGGATGATTCATAGAGTAAAGTACATTTTGTCTACTGTCTCAACTTTTATAATTATTTCAGTATAATTGAAATAACAGCAAGCTAGCTTGTGACCAGTGGTGGTAAGTAACAAAGTACAAGTATTTCATTACTGTACTTAAGTACA
>NW_015117409.1:0-12390 GCF_001443285.1 Poecilia latipinna
CACCCCTCCCGACCCCACTGAGGGACAAGGGTGTTCAGAAAATGGATGGATGGATATATATATATGTATGGGGGTACATTATGTCATAGTACCCCAAAGAATTTAAAAACTACTTTCACCCCTGGTTTTCCATGACTAAATGTTTTTCCATGTAGAATTAAACATTTTAGTTGAAACAGCAATTGACCTGGGTAGTGATGATCTGCTGTTTTAAATGTAACTTTAGATCAGTTATTGTCTACAAATGTTGCTTTCAGATGTCTCCACAGTCTGTGTCACATGTTTATTCCTTCTGAAACAAATATTAAATCATTAAACTTTTAAGAACATTCTGTTTGTAACTTTTCCACAGTTGATTGTAGCATTACATTGTCATTGACTGGAACGTTGCTCTGGAGGCTCAGCTGCTGTCAATGTTTTCATCATAACCACAAGAAGAAAGACATAAAGCAGATTTAATTGCATTGGTTTTTAACCTTTTACACTTTAGTTGAATACATGCCTCTTACAAAACAACATAGATACAGTTTGTCAAAAAAAAAAGAAAAAAAGAAAATCCTGTGAGATGGCACTTATAACGTTATAGCTGCACATGCAGCTTCAGGGCTTTGGGTGTCTTTTGGGTAGCAGCGGCACTCAGGTGGACCAGCTATCATAGCATGAGCCACTTTCGACACAGAGTTAACAGGGCAACCACAGATCATCAAGTGACATTGAAAGATGTGTGTCAGGGATGGAGAATGGAGGCACTCACTACAACATAGAGCTATACATAACATCTGGAATTTATACATCCCTACCAATAATGATACAAAGATCAAGAAACAGAGCCATAATTATACAGTAGAGGCAATATTAATAATGATTTATATGGTCTTAGGCTACAATTATGATTTTATAATTTTTTCTTTAAAAAAGGAACATTTAGTGTTATTTCTCGATGAATTGTTCTTTCTGTTCGTCTCTCTAAACAGGGAAGATAAATATTTACACTGGTTATTTTACAGCCCACCTACCATAATGTTCCTGTACTGCTGTGTAGTTAGAGAAGTCAAAGACAGGAATGATCCCAGTGAGCACAGGGAGAAAGGGAAGAGAGATGACGGCTCAACTCCAGTGAACAAGGACTCCAGAAAGTCTTACTGCTGCGTCTCAGGATTAAACTGATAAAAAGTCCTGGATTTAGTCCAATCACACTCCTGTACTCTGAGTGGGGTACGTCCACTCAGAGGACGTACCCCAGCTCCCCTCCGGTCCCCCACCGCTGTGTGTGGAACAGTGCAGTACAGTTTGGGTTTGGCTTCCTACATGAGCAGCAGCTGGCCCAGGCCCATCCTGAACTGCTGCGTGCAGCTGGCCAGCTCCTTCACCCTCTCCGTCATCTCTCTGGCTGCTCCAGCACACGGATACTGCAGCGCGGCTGTTTTCGTACTGATTACGATGTCTTTGAGTTTTTCACACAGGGTGTTGCTGCTCTGGGCCATGCGACCCCTCACCTCTGGAGACTTGGCCTGGCGTGATAGTGTGTCCCCAATGAACACCAACTTGTGCGCACTAAGGATGACAAATTTGCTGTGTGCCACAAAGATCTTTGGCGGCTGGTTGGAGTTGACGGCGGTGAAGAAGGCATCAATGGCATTGGTAACCGTGGTGATGTTCTGCTCACACTGCTCCTGGTAGAAGAGGAGGAGCTGGCGGTCACTGTGACACAGCTTGGAGGATGGGGGCTCTCCGGCGCCGTTCGTGGACAGCTGGTTGGCCAGAGGATGGTGGAGAGAAGGAACCCAGCCTGTCATGTCATTGTTTATTGGCCGGCTCACTTCCTGCTCAAGCCGCTCAAATTGTTTAATCTTAAAAAAAAAAAAAAAAAAAAAAAAAAAAAGAGCAACATTTTACCAAGGATCACAAATGATTAGACAGCCATAAACACAGAAACAGATAGGAATCAGGTAAATGTTCAAACATTTTTTTAAAGTTATGTCTCCTCAGATAATAAAAGTAATGTTTATTTATTTATTTTTCTTAAACTGAATCTAGAATTCTGAACCCAACAGGAGGCTCTGGGCTGATACGTTGTCCTGTTTTACCACCATGGCTGAAAAAATTCAAAAACTAGACAGAATTTCACTGAAATGAATCTACTGAATAAATTTCAATGTATCCACTGAATGAAAGGGATTATCATTTTACTGTCATAACTTTAGTGTATTATTGAACTTCTATATAATAGATCAACACAAAGTATTGTACAATGGTAAAGGAAGAAAGACACCTGGTGTTCAGTGACTTTTTACAAATAAAAGTGTGAATATTGGAGCATCTCCACGTGAAGGCAGTTCCCCACAGGCCTGTCACAACAGATTTTATTGGACGATAAATTGTTCCAGAAATTATTGCAATAGACAATAATTTTGTTGTTTTGCAATAATTTGGAAGTAATATAATGGTAATGGCATGATAATGCAAGAACACATTCTCAAAAATCAATAAATGTTAAATTCTAATGAACATTTAACACTGTAACTGGAAGACATTTTAAATATTGAAAATAAATTAAAACAACAGAAACAAATAAAACAAATTATAAAATCTTTGTAACTTTATAATTTGCAATGAAAACTGTCCCTCAAAAAAGGGCTTGTTAAGAATAAAGCATCGATCTGAAGACTTTTGTCATCAAGTTTTTGGTAGAAAGAGAGAAAAGAGAAAAACAATAAATCCTGCAAATGTAAATGATTGAGTTTGTTTTAATTATCATGTGATAAATTGATTTATTGATTATTGTGACAGGCCTCATTTTCCATCTGCCTTCACATGCTACCTACTGAGCAAATAGGGTCCATAAATAAATTCAGATGTTCTGTGAATGTTTGCTAGGAACATTAGAGAACAAAAATCGTCATGGAACCCAGCAGAAAGGTCAGGGGGAGAGTTGGGAAGATTAAGCCTTGATTAGGTTCTACAACAACATCCCAGAGCTCTGATCAATCTTTCACCTGGGCATGGAGAGAGGATGGACCAGCTGCTGACCTGCCAGGAAATGGACGTTCATCTGGACTGACAGACTGGACAGAGAAAGCAATGATCAGAGCAGCTGCCAAGAGTTTTGTGAGAAGTCTGGAGAAGGTGCAGAAATACACACTCCAGTGGACAGTTACTGGGTTCCAGCAGGATGGTGGCAGCCAGATCTTAGACAGCAGGGTCTTCACAGACCCTTCCCATCCAATCTGACTCAGTCTGAGCAACTTAGCAACTTAGCTGTGCTAAACTTACCAGTTTAACCAACTTGTGTTTTTACCAGAAACACAACTAAAGACTAAAAGATTCCCACAGGAAGTTGTGACTAAGTGGGACTGGATATAAATACATATCTGACCTTTGAAAGCATTTTACTTCAATTTAATCATATGCAATACTTTGTGTTGGTCTATCACATGACAAAATCTAAAATAATATAAGGGGTGTGAAGATATCTCTTTTCAGATGTAGGAAATTCTGATTATCAGCTCTTCTTTCCAGTCTTGTATAACTTAATAATGCCTTTAGATTTGTTAAACAGAGGAACACAAACCTGTTGCTGCTCTAGCTGCGTCTTGTTGTGTCTGATTATGTTGCCTTTCTCCAGGAGCTGTCTTTGATTCTTCTCAAACTCTTCTTTTCCCTTTCAAACCAAAACACACATATTACATTACTGCTTCTGCTTCCCCCTACTGGAGACTAGAAGAACTGCAATAGCATTGCTCCCTCTACCACAAAATTCTGTATCAGCCTACTTAATGTTTTCTTTTTAAATTAAAATGAAAATATTTGGGGACAATATTTTCAGACTGACCTCTCTCTTCATCTCCGCAATATGAAGTACAGGCTGTTGTGACACAGGCATGAACATGTATTGTGAGATGTAAAGACCCAATTCCTTAGTTCTTATACTCACATTATAGCAGTTTGTTGGTATGCTAAGTCCAGAACAAAAGGCATAAAACTATGCCACCCTGTATCCAAATTTGTGTTATATTTTATGCCAGGTGAAGCAAAAGACGCCATATGGTGTAAAAATACATCCCTGGGTGTCCATTATGATACCAGGTGCAAATGGAACTTGCCCCAATCAGCTCTCTGTATGGGCAAGCAAGACAAGAAGATCCCTGATCCTAAAAAAAAATCCAACTACCAGAGGAATGTGTCACCTTCCCACGTCAGAAGTGTAGTGACTTGTGCTAACTCACTCTTTTTTTTTTTGCTTTGCTATTTTATCAAAATAATTTATCACAATATATAGATTTTTTTTATCTCTGTCAAAAACTACTTCATTGAATCAAACAATTCAATTCTAGATACATAAACCAATAAAACAAGACAGTTTCAGCCACAACCATAAGTTTGTGAGTGGTTTTAGGAAGCTTCTTCTTGTTTAGTTTATTTAATAAATCTTGCATTAAAAAGCAAAGATAGCAGGCAGCAAGCATGGACTTCCTCTAAATAACAGATAGTATAACAGATTTTTAACAGCAGATGGAGCAATGAATCCCAGGTAATGTATTTTTATACCACCTGGCATCCATCACACAACCTGGTGCAAAATATAGATCTTGTCATCTGTGATGCCATGTGAAGCAATATTACAATATATTTTTTCTTATTTGGTTAGGTAAAATGGTGTAATGTGAGTAAAAGAGCTCGCCATACGTAACGATCATTTAACGCATTCCACTGATATGGACAGAAGGTATTGTGTAAAAGAGACTTATGCCATAATAGATTTTCTAGCTCAACTTCTTGTGTGGCAGTAATGTACCTGTAGATGGACGTAATCATAGTCCTCCATCCAGCCTTCCTCTGTGACCTCATATGGTCTGTCCACTCCTTCCTCCTCCTCTGCAGATGTAAATTTTGGTGGAGAAGGGAGGGGCCGTGACTGAATATGCACTTTCTCCCCTCCCTGGTAGGTTCCACTACCTGATCCTGTCATGTGACCACTAATCTCCCCAGGGATTGGAGGGAGGGGCAGCTGCTGCTGCTGCCGGGTTGTCCTTTTGAAGAGCAGTGAGGCGTTACCGTGAAGAAAGGAGGCCAGCTGTTTGGTGTCATCAGGGATACCTCTCGCTGTTATGATCAGTTGATCTAAGTCATCCCCTCCTGGAGCCGGAGTGGACAGTGCTGTGGGTGACCATGAGATGCTGTCTAAGCTTTGACTGTGCCGAATCAAATTCTGGAAGACCTCCTCCATCTTTCCAACCTGCCGACCCAGTTTGGTCTGCAGCAAGCGGTCTGTGGCCTGGGCAGCATTTGCCACAGCACCTCGAGCAAATTCTAGGAAGTCTCGGACAGTGGCTCGCACCCGGTCAGCAGCCTGATGAATGGCTGTGAGGTTTCCATCCAGGTGAGCAGGGCTCCTCCAGTTGCCTGTGATGAATGACATCATGAGGGAAACACTGGACTCAACAGCCTGCTGTAGGCGAGACAGACGCTCCATGGCTTGATCAAGGTCCAGCATGAGCGGTTTTCCTTGGATGGAGCCGGAGGCAGGAAGTGAGGACGTGTCCCGGACAGGAACCATGTCTAACGAAGAAGCAGAGTGGTTGCTCCGTGTGCTTCCTGTGCTTGACGCAGAGAGGCGCTTAAACGACATGGTCAGCTCCTCAGCATTGGACTGGGCATCACGGACAACCTGGAGAACAACGTGGATGCTGATTACAACTTTCATAAATCATATACATATATTAACAGTAATGGATTTACATTTTGATGAACAACTGATCAAGAAACTGGACTGTTAAATGCCATGAAATGAGTAATAGAAGGACTGGCTGAACTTTTAAAAGTTTATTCCATTTGGATAGTGACTCTCTTACCTACACTAGAGAGCACCTGATGCAGCCTAGATCTGAAATAAGGTAGAATATTTAGGAACAGAGCCAACAGCTTGTCACATTACTCCACTCTACTACATGTCATATATTTAGGCTGCCATGAAACTTCTCAAGCCTCAAACCAAATCAGTAATAATTTACTCATTCTCTACAGCAATGGTTCTCATACTTTCTTTTGATAAATAAATACTACCTTAGATGGAAAGATATTTTAAACTGCAACAGAACTTCAGTTTATAAAGGAAAGTTAGACTTAAGATTCTGAGTGGGAAATGAGAGAATTCTCAGCAACACAAACTTCCAAGCATCTTCATGGCAGCCTGTTATTTAAAGCTGACAGATGAACTCAGAAAAGCCAGAACTCATTCTTTACTTCTGGCGATTTAGTTCTCATTAAATCTTTTACATACACACTACTAATATAAAATTCTCTTTAGCACTCTCAGTCTGTACTGGGAGTTCGTCCCCAATACACTCCTGTTTTAAGTTTCTAATGAAATAAATGTGCTTGATTGGCCATTTTTACTGCTGGTCGTAGTTAGTTGACCCAGAGAGAATTAAGAACCACTATCAGTGGAGATAAACTTTTCTTAGGGCCCAAAAATTAAACTTAAAATATGTAAAATTATAATTATAAAACAATTTTTGTCAGATGTGCGACATTTTAGAGACTAGAACTGCTGTAGAACGGTCTGGTTTTATCCAGATACCGGTGTGGCTACCTCACCGGGTTTATCCAAACCTCTTCCTCTTTTTCAATCTGAGACTGTTAGCAGAGGCGGTTGACAAATCTATTACAATATATACCACAATACACACATCATCAATATCAATAGAAAATACATCCGATAGAATGTTCAATAATTTCACTGAACTCCAAGCCAGCATTCAGGGGGATATGGACAGAGGAAAGGTTTAGCCTCTCGACTGAACTTAATTGTTTCAAGTAAAGTCAAAGTAAAAAGTTCTTTTAAGTTAAAAATCTGTATCTAATAGGTTAATTCCACACAAAAATGTAAGTTAGTCATCACTAAAGTGAGATTTATGTAAATAAGTTCAGAACTACAGTCCAAATAGATTTTTTTTAGAGTGTATAACACTAAATGTCAATAATACAATTTAAGTTTTAGTTTACAACTTAGCAAAATGTGAAAAAGTTCACATGATATATAACAAGGCACTGTAAGATATTAACTACTCACAGACTCTCTACAAAAGCTATGTGTTTGAGCTAAGCTAAAGTAAAACTTCTGAATCTATGCAGTAAAGATAATTTCAACTGTAAGTTAAGAAACTCTGTTAACAGCAACACAAAAATGTTTGAAAAGTATCGACATGTGTTAGAATAACCTGGACACTTCATTACAATGTCTGCATGAAGGTAAAATGGACCACACCTTGAAGCATCCTTACCTGTGGCGGGACATCATAGACATACTGGTCTCCCCTCTCGCTGCCTCGGTCCTCTCGTTCCCGTGGGAAGTCGTACACATCCTGGCTGGGGAGGCCTCCGCCACGCAGGGTGGCTGGGATGTCGTAGATCTCCTGGCTGACTGCAACCCTTTCCCCCCGGTGATGTTTCTCAGTCAGAATAGGAGGTGGAACATCATAAACATCTTCTGGAATGAGCGGCTCATCATCATCACTAACGTTGTTGTGCTGGTATTGGCCAGGACCGGTGGGAACTTGGTGCTTCAATTTGACAAAGTGGGGTGGCACATCATAGGTCTCCTCCCTGATTAACTGACCGTCAGGAACATCTTTACTCATTGAGGGGGGGAAGTTGTACACCTGAAGAGACAGAAGAACCAACATACACTCACATTTTTGGTCCAAACCTCGTATTTAGTGTTCTTTGTGTTCTTGCATGATATCAAAAAATAGAACTGCTCAACACAATGGCTGAGAAATAGAAATGACCGGTAAATACAAATACTTATGCTTAGAAATGCAATATGTTGTGGTTATTTTTCAGGAGGAGCAGTTAATTCATGACAACTAAAGGTCAGCAGCTTCAGGTAATAGTTATATTGTACAGCCCAACAGAGTCTTACAGTTTGCTGGGGATTCTTGTCTGTGGTTGCTGGGGTGTCATATATGTCTTGACCACTAGATGGCCCCTTCACCACCATAGGCGGAGTGTCATACACCTAAAAAAGTGGAAAAGACAAAATTTGTAAATAATTTGTCACAGCGTACATGTAATTGGAACAACACAAAACCACACATTCACAAATGTTCACATTTATCACCTTGTAATGTTTATACATTTTTCAGTCTCTTAGTTCAATGATTATTAGTATCATTAAGCCCATTTCCTCTCTATATGAGCTACACAAAAGATTGTGCTTCTGACTTCCATTTGGGGAGGTTGGGGTGAGAATTAGGACAGATTATCGCTCCAGCATAAACTGAAATAATTCTGGAGTTGACTGGCAAAGTTTGGATAAAACATCCCCACTGATTATTATTACATCTGAGGAATTCCATTTTACACCAACTAATAACATCAACTGCACATAAAATGCACATAAATTATGACTTAGGAAAATATAAGCTCTGAATACCCAAATAGCCAAAGGATGTTCATTCCATGTTGAATTATAGTCAAAAAGGTTGACTTTTTCTACCTGGGATTTTATTATTGGGAGTGCTTTTAAATTAGGCACAATTTGTTGGGAACAGTGGACGGCTTTCTGTACATTTCTCACTTGTCTGTAAATAATATTACTGTTTGTGAACAATGTGATCTCAGGTAGCAAATCATGTAAATTTAATGTTGAATTATGGTCAAAAGGTTGATTTTCGTTTAAGGTTGACGATTGATAGTGGATCAACCATCAAACATCCAGCCAGAGATCATACACAGTCCACCCCTCTGCTGAGAAGAACTCCTCCATGGGGTTCAGGAAGAGAGGAAACAGCAGAATATGTAGAACTGTAAATTGGAATTGCTGCTGAAGTCAGCTGTAGAGCTCAGCATAACAATGAAAAGTTACATTCTCTCAAAAAACAATGTGTCTCATCTGGTCCCTTTAGTTTGAAGCTGTCGCAGAATGAGCTCAGCATTGTAGGACCCCATTCTGTAATACATAAAATAAAAAAGGGTATCATTACCCCATGTTGCCCTGAAACACTGACAGCAGTCATGTGACCAATGACATTTCTTCCTCTTCTTCTCATGTACTCAGGTTAAATCCAGCCTCATAGTAGTCTATAAATCTCTATTAAAGTCAGATTACCTTTTTTATAGTTTGTTAACCTGATTTGTGTGCCCCTCATTATTCTCCTGTGTGCGTATGTGTGTTGCATGTGTGTGCGTGCGTGTGCATGTGTGTGTGTGTATACACAAGTGGTCACTGAGTTTATTCATTTTGGTCACAGGTGTGTTCTTTTGAAAGTCTTTGATCGATTTCAGTGTGAAAAGGATGCCAGTGTGTACAGTGTTTTGCAAAGTGTGTTTATAATTGGGCAAATCTATACTAGATGTTCATAAAAAAAACTGTAATAATAATAGTTATTTATCTGAATCAACTGCTTTTGAGAATGTTTACAAAAACTGAAGTTGTAAAATTGGCTATAATACTTTGATAGGTGGACTTCTGAAGAAAGTACCAATGGGGTTCTACAGCAGCGAACCCCATTGGTTCGTAGTTGAATGGTAGTTGAAAAAGTGAACTGGTATTAGCCAGTTCACCAGAATATCAGCCCATTGAGCCAAACAGTTTTCACTGCAATCACACATAAACACTGACCTGGGTGCTGTACTGCTGGCGGGTGGGTGGAACATCATAAATGTCCTTCTGGGCCGGTGGCTGATGTCTGGGTGGGACGTCATACTCGTCCTTGTCAGCTTTCACTGTGTCGTACACATAAAGCTGTCCCACTCGAGTGGGAACAACCACCTGCACACAGCAGCACAGGGACACAACACAGTTCAGACTCCAAATAAGAAGAATAATAGTGTTTATAATCATACAACCTGCATCAGCCTGAGTCAAAGAAGGACAGAACAACAGGGATGAAAAAAAAATCAAAGTCCAAAATTTATGACACATGAGCAGCATATAATTATGTCACTATGACAACCTGCAAAGGCAACAGCCAAGTCAGAGCAATTCAAATTCAATTCAAATTCAAAATTCTTGATCCCAAAGCGAGATTAAATGTTGTAACATTTAATCTCGCTTGTAATGTTAATTAATTTTCTTCAAAGAGTTATTGTAGATAGTGATAGCTGTTGGCAGGAAAGCTCTCCTGTAGCAGCCTGTATTCCGGTGAATTTGAAGAAGCCTCTAACTGAAGACACTCTGCTTTTCTAAGATAGTGTCATGAAGAGGATGGTCAGCATTGTCCATAATTTTCTTAATTTTATGAAGAATCCTTCTTTGCATAATCATCTCCAGAGGTTCTATAGTTGTCCACAGAACAGAACAGAACCGGAACAGAACCAGAACCAGAGCATGGGTCCAGTCATAGTTGTCGTGGGAACCAGGCTGGTCTATTGTGCTCCTGTTTAAACTGTGTGTTATATGGTTTGAGTGAAGAGTCTTTATCAGGTTGTTGAGCCTTTTTAGGTCCCTGGTTCTGATGCTGATGAATCACTGACATTAGCACAAAACAAATCCTGCAGCCATTTCTCAGTAAAACACAACACTCTGCATTCCCTATATTCTTTCTGAGTCCTTGTCAGGTCTTGAAGTTCATCTGTCTTGTTAGCTAACACTCTCATGCTGCCCATTATGATGGGTGGTAGAGATGGTTTGAACTTTCTCCTTCTTCCTCTTCTCTTTGCTCCTGCTTTCCTTTTAAACTCCTCTGGGATTTCTGCCTTCAGTTGTGGTATTATTTCAGCTGTTCCCTGTTGTAAAACACCTTGTTGTTATGGTTAAACATCATAACAACATAGCAAAGTATGAAAAATAGTGGCAAGCATCTGTCCAACTACACACAGAAGAAATTGTTATCCAAAAGAAAGCAATTTTCCCCTGGGAAGGCAGGTGTGAAGTTTTGAAAAATAAAACAATTCAGTTAAAGTACAAAGTTCCACCAACGTGTTGCCACCCTCAGCAACGCAATTCTAGAATTGAATTATAGTTCCTGAGAGAAAAAAACTTGCACATCTTTGACTATGAAGGGGAATTTATTGTCTTCACACTGAATGAACTGAGACTAAAGGTGTTCTGTCTCATCACAACTCAGGACGGATACAGAAAAAACACAGCCCATAACAAAAGAGCAGGGGTCCAGTCATAGTTGTCGTGGGAACCAGGCTGACCTATTGTGCTCCTGTTTAAACTGTGTGTTATATGGTTTGAGTGAAGAGTCAACCTATCAGCCTCAGCAATCCCAACGTATGACCAAATGGAACCTCACAACATCTTCATGTACGAAGCAGAGAGTCACATTTATTCAGGGAAATCTCAGTGTTCAAGTTCATGTTTCTGCTTCTCCTGTTAGTCTGATGATGCTTCCTAAACCATTAGGAAAATGTATGAAATTATTTAGAAGTTATAGTTATAATTAATTAATCGTAATCAATTGTATTTTTTACTAAATACCAATATTTGACACAATAAACTAAGTTTTTCATTAAGCATTACTAAACTGTTCTCACTAAATCCCTTACCAGATTAACCGAAGAAGGAGACCACCATGTGTATCTAGACCAGGGGAGAAAACTCATGGTCATTTCAGGCCACATCAAGATCAAGAATGTCCTCAATGGGTTGAGGCAGAATGTACTGACAAAACTACCCTATTAACAAACCGTTAAAAAATTAATAAATATCGGTTTCTTCATTCGATGAGAATGTCTTGAAAGGAAAATATTAAACATCTTTTCACTTTGATGATGGCGATATACAAATTTGATTAATAAAATACTTATTAAATACACAACTGTAATACTGAAGGCTCAATTTCTAGAGTTTGAAGTTCAACATAAAATAATCATAATCTTCTTTTCTAAATTCTTTTCTAAGTTCTTTTACTAAATATCAATATATGCTAAAATTAGCACTGCTTAATACTGAAGCGGTCACATCAAATACTGATACTAAATTGTGATTTCAATCATTTTCTCTGTGTTGACCATCACTCATGCACAATATTTATACCTTCTGTGTCAAATAACTCAAAGTAAATCCATGTAAATATAAATTTCCCTGTAAAGAACCAATGTTTTATCATCCACAGCATGTTGATCAGTCCTGACCTTATCCATAACTAAGGCCAATAAATGAGTCCATTCTAAAATGACTAACCATACAACTAGAGAACTGTCAGAAAATTCCATAGTGGAAATATATGTATTCATTTTTTAAAAGGTATTTTTTCTGAAATGAATGACTCAAAATTAATCCTTTTAAGTTCCAGGCCCAATCTAGAAAGCAGAGAGTTGTTCCCTCTCTGTGTCACAAGAACAGTCATCCTGTTTGTCAAAAAGGCTTTCAGCACAATTGGCAGCAGTTGGCTTCAATCCAGATGTCTCCCTTTCTTTTTCTGTCGCACATACACA